>NW_026591872.1:3108211-3116370 GCF_907164565.1 Psammomys obesus | reverse complement strand
TTTTTTTTTTTTTTTCAAACTGGTCTTTCACCTGCTTGGTTAGTGCAACCCCAAGGTTATTTATGTTCTTAGTGACTAATGTGAAGGGTGTTGTTTCCCTGATTTCTTCCTTGGCCGTTTTGTCTTGGTTTACAAGAAGGCTTCTGATTCTTCTGAGTTAATTTTGTATCCAGCCACTTTGCTGAAGGTGTTTATCAGCTGTAGGAGTTCTCTGGTTGAAATTTTGTGGTCACTCATGTACACTATTATATCATCTGTGAATAGTGAAACTTTGACTTCTTCCTTTCCGATTTGTACCCCTTTCATCTCCTTTAGTTGTCTTATTGCTTTAATTGGGACTTCAAGTTCTGTGTTCAATAGATATGGAGACAGTGGGCAGCCTTGCCTTGTCCCTGATTTCAGTCGGATTAATTTAAGTTTCTTTCCATTGAGTTGGATGTTGGCTATAGTCTTGCTGTACAATGCCTTTACTGTGTTTAGGTATGTGCCTTTTATCCCTGATATCTCCAAGTCTTTAAACATGAATGGATCCAGTATTTTTTCAAATGCTTTTTGGGGCATTTAAGGAGATGATCATGTGGTTTTCTCTTTCAGTTTGTTTATATGGTGGATTACATTGATGGATTTCCATATATTGAACCACCCTTGAATGCCTGGGATGAGGCCTACTTGCTCAACCATATTTGTAGCAGCTTTATTTGTAATATCCAGAACCTGGAAACAACCTAGATGTCCATCAACAGAGGAATGGATACAGAAATTGTGATTCTTTTACACAATGGAATACTACTCAGCAAATAAAAACAAGGAAATCATGAAATTTGCAGGCAAATGGTGGGATCTAGAAAAGATTATCCTGAGTGAGGTATCCCAGGAGCAGAAAGACACACATGGCATAAACTCACTTATAAGTGGGTACTAGACCTATAAGATAGGATAAAGATAGTAAAAATCTGTACACCTAAAGAAGATAAACAAGAAAGACGACCCAGGGTAACATGAGCAATCACATAGAAAGACAAATGGGATGGACATTGGAAGTAGGAGAAAACAAGTAACAGGACAGAAGCCTACTGCAGAGGGCCTCTGAAAGACTCTACATGGCAGTGTATCAAAGTAGATGCTGAGAATCATAACCAAACCTTGGGCAGAGTGCAGGGAATCACATGAAAGCAGGGCGAGTTAGTATGACCTGGAAAGGACAGGAGCTCCACAAAACCCAAATATATCAGGGCACAGGGGTCTTTTATGAGACTGTTTCTCCAACCAAGAACCATGTATGGATATAACTTAGCATCCTTGCTCAGATATAGCCCATGGTAGCTCACTATCCAAGTGGGTACCCTAGTAAGGGGAACAGGGACTGTTTCTGACATGAACACAGTGGCTGGCTCTTTGAACTCCTCCTCCCCTCCAAAGAAGGAGAAGCCTTGCTTGGCCACAGAGGACATTGCAGCCAGTCCTGAAGATACCTGATAAGCTAAGGTCAGATGGAAGGGGAGGAGAACCTCCCCTGTCAGTGGACTTGGAAAGGGCCAGAGAGGAGATGAGGGAGGGAGGCTGGGATTGAGAGGGAATGAGGAAGGGGCTACTGCTAGGATACAAAGTAAATAACCTGTGAATAATAGAAAAAAATAAAAATTATAAAAAAAGATAGATATTAAAAGAAAGAGTCAAAATTATGATAAAACTTTGTAGTATCTAAAATAGATACATTTTTTTATTGAAAAGTACAGATATTCTGAAGGTAGTAGAATTAGCAATATATGCCATGAAGGCAATTATAGAAGAATATTTGACTGTCTATAAAAATATAGACAAAATTTCACACAAACACTCACAGATATATAGCACACACAGAAACAAATGGTTAAAATAGAATTACTTTGTATCAGGGCAGCAATGCCCCACTACTACACACCAAAGGCAAAAACAGATAAATAGTTCACTGCTGAATATAACCTGCTTCTTTTGGAGTTATTACCTAGCAATGTCCTATAGAACCTCAAACACTAGAAGGTATTGCCACTTCTTTTTTTTTTTTTTTTTTTTTTTTTTACCCTCCAGAATTTGATGGTAAGACCTGTTGCAAAAGAGACCATATATATGAGTCATGGAAAAAATATCAAGCTAGTAGTGACTTGGAACCTTCATGCCTATTGGCTAGTTTTCATAGTACTGGAAGGCATTATGCATGTTATTGAAAGAGAAGAGTAATCATTATTTATACCTAGACATGAACCCTGTGGGCTACAGTAATGACTGGCCTGGCAAGACATGCCCATTTGTGCAATATTGGCACAAAAATCATGGGAGTAATGAACCACGTTCTCATTGTATCGAATTTTCATTCTACAGAATGAAAACATACTTGGCATCATTATCAGGCTAAATACTTATGATTAAGCAGAGCATAGAACCCAGGGCAGAAAGTACTATCGTAATGTTTCTAAAGGACATAGTCTTAAACTGACTCTTATTAACTTATCATTACACTTCTAGACACATGCATATAGAAATTCTGAACAGAGGGATTGTAAGAATCAGAGGCTTAGGAAAACTTCTTGGAGATTTACTCTCCGAAATTACAGGGAAACTACACCTATGATACATTATGGCTACTAAGTAAGACCCAAACAAGAGATGATAACAGGAAAGGGGAAATCTCACAGGATCCCACACTTGGTGGAATCTCTACAAGAAATGAAGGACTCTGGGTTTCTCTTCTGCAAGTTCCTTGCTTAGGTTTGATGGGTATTGCATTCTTCTGAAGCAAAATGCTAGGATGAATCTTTTACTTGAAGGATGAAAAGTTCCTCTTTTTTGATGGAGGCATAGCTGTAGTAATATGTTTGGAGTTGTTCACAATGCACATATATAGTGCATACTATACTTTTCAATTCTCAATAGCAGCAGAGTTTTCAAAATTAAATGTTCAAACTTCAACCCATCTGAGATACAATGATTTAGTATTTAATATATTTCACAGATAAATAAAAAATTTCATTTTAAACGTACAATTTAGTAAACTACATTTCGTGGATTTAGATATATTAATAAATTGAATCCAACGAAAATACATGTTTTTTAATACAAAGTCCAAGTCCAGCATCATCCAAGAATAAAATAAACTTGATTTGTTAAAAAAATAAAAGAAATGTAGGTCTTACAAGAAAGTGAGAATTAGTCTTCTTCAGTGATGAGCCCTCTAATTGGTAATTCAACAGCAAGAGGTCAGCCCTGAACTCATATACATAACACATACAAACAACACTAGGTGGATTGAGTAGTGTGTGTGTGTGTGTGTGTATTACACACACACACACACACACATATATATATATATATATGAAAATATATCTAATGATATCAAATAAAAGAAGGTCATGACAAAGAAGCCAAAACCATTCAATGGAAAAAAGACAGCATCTTCAACAAATGGTGCTGGTCCAACTGGATGTCTACATGCAGAAAAATGAAAATAGATCCATATTTATCACCCTGCACGAAACTAAAATTCAAGTGGATCAAAGACCTCAACATAAAACCAGATACTCTAAATCTGTTAGAAGAAAAAGTGGGGAACAGCCTAGAACTCATTGGCACAGGAGACAACTTCCTGAACAGAACACCAACAGCACAGGCTCTAAGAGCAACAATCAATAAATGGGACCTCATGAAACTGAAAACTTCTGTAAAGCAAAGGACACCTTCATCAAAACAAAACAACTGCCTACAGATTGAAAAAGAATCTTCACTAACCCTTTATCTGAGAGAAGGACTAATATCCAGTATATACAAAGAACTAAAGAAGCTGAAAAGCAGAAAACCAAGTAATCCAATTAAAAAATGAGGAACAGAGCTAAACAGAGAATTCTCGAAAGAGGAATATGGAATGGCAGAGAACCACTTAAAGACATGCTCAACCTCATTAGCCATCAGGGAAATGCAAATCAAAACGACCCTGAGATTTCACCTCACACCCATCAGAATGGCCAAGATGAAAAACTCAAGTGACAACACATGCTGGAGAGGTTGTGGAGAAAGGGGAACCCTCCTCCACTGCTGGTGTGAATGTAAACTGGTACAACCACTTTGGAAATCTATCTGGCGCTTTCTCAGACAATTAGGAATAGTGCTTCCTCAAGACCCCACTATACCACTGCTAGGTATATACCCAAACTTTGCTCAAGTACACAAAAGGGATACTTGCTCAACCATGTTTATAGCATCTTTATTTGTAATAGGCAGAACCTGGAAACAACCGAAATGTCCATCAACGGAGGAATGGGTACAGAAATTGTGGTGTTTTTACACAATGGAATACTACTCAGCAATCAAAAAAGGAGGAAATCATGAAATTTGCAGGCAAATGGTGGTATCTAGAAAAGATCATTCTGAGTGAAATATCCCAGAAGGAGAAAGACAAACATGGTATATACTCACTTATATAGAGCTATAAGATATGATAAACATAATGAAATCTATACACCTAAAAAAGATAATCAAGAGAGCAGACATGGGGTAAGAATATCAATCCTCGTTTAGAAAGACAGATGGGATGTGCATTGAACGTATGACAGGAGTCTACTGAAGGCATCTGAAAGACTATAACTGGCAGTGTTTTCAAAACAGATAAAAAGACTCATAACCAAACCTCCGGCAGAGTACAGGGAATCATATGAAAGAAGGGGAGTTAGTATGATGGGGAAAGAATCGGAACTCCACAAGGACCAAATACATCTGGGCACAGGGTCTTTTCTGAGACTGACATTCAACCAGGAAGCATGTATGCATATAACCTAGAACCTCTGCTCAGATGTACCCTGTGGTAGCTCAGTAACCAATTGGTTTCCCATAGTAAGGGGAACAAGGAGTATCTCTAACAGGAACTCAATGACTGGCTCTTTGACCTCCCCAACCCCCAAGGGAGGAACAGTCCTGTTAGGCCACAGAGGAGGACTTTTCAGCCAGTCCTGAAGATACCTGATAAAACAGGATCAGATGAATGGGGAGGAGGTCCCCCCCCTATCAGTGGACTTGAAAAGGGGCAGGGTGGAGATGAGGGAGGGAGGGTGGGATTGGGAGGGAATGAGGGAGCCGGATAAAGCTGGGATACAGAGTTGATAAAATGTAACTGATAAGAAAAAAAATAAAATTAAAAAAAGAAAAAAAATGTTAAAAAAGGAAGGTCATGAATTTTAAAAGGAGTGAGGGCGGTATAGAAGTAGTTGAAGGAATAAAAGAGAAGAGGGAAATGATGTAATTATATTTTAATTCAAAAATAAATTTTAAAAGGGGAAAAAATCTTCCTAGAGACTAAGGATGACAATTTAGAATGATAAATCATGAAGTCATAAAATTATATTCATATATTTATTTATTACAGTTTATTCACTTTCTATCCCCACTCCTTTTTCTCCTCCCAGTCACAAACACCCTCCCTCTTCCCTCCCTATGTTCTTTTTCTAGTCCACTGATAGGGGAGGACGTCCTCCCCTTCTATCTGACCCTACCTTATCAGGTCTCATCAAGGCTGGCTTCATTATCTTCTTCTGTGGCCTGACAAACCTGCACCTCCCAGGGTGAGGTAATCAAAGATCCTGCCACATAGTTCATGTCAGAAACATCCCATGTACCCCTTAGTAGGAAATCCACTTGGAAACTGAAAGGGCAATGGGCTTCCTTTGAACAAGGTTTCTAGGTCTGCTCCATGCCTTGTCCTTGATTGGAGTATAGGTCTCTGGAGGCCTCCCTGAGCCCAGGTATTTTGGCTCTGTTGTTCTCTTTGTGGAGTTCCTGTCCCCTCCCTGGTCTTTCTTTCACCTTTTTCTTCCACACCTTCCAGAGTGCTAGGTTTCTAGCACTCTGCCCAAATGTTTGGCTATGAGTCTCAGTAAGATGTAATTTATTTTCTGTACATTACAACAGCATGAATTAAAATTGGATGGAACTAAAGGACAAAGCCAACAGGTTCATGATAATAGTTTGGACTTCATTAAACTGTCTTCAATAGATAAAAGAAATAAGCCAAGTGTAAATGTAAATAAAATTGAAGAACACAGTCTAAACTATAATTCCACCTGCCCAAAAGCCTGCAACTTGTTTACCCCATATGAATAAACACATTTTTATTAACTGTATATAGAAAATTATTAAATATCAGTAATATTAAATAATAAAATAAATTTGGATTTATGTAAGTGGATGGCAATAATCTAAAGTGTGTTTTTCAATAAAAAATAAAGAAAATAGAAACAAGAATAGATATTTTATGAACTCAGAAATAATTGTAAATTGAAAAAAAATCATATTTCTAAACAACATGGTTGAAGAAATCACAGTGAAATTGAACAACTGTTCTAAAAGCAACATTTGGGCTAAAGAGAGCTCAGTCAGTGAAATGTTTTCCTTGCAAGCATGAGGAACTGAGTTTGATCCCTGGGACCTGAGGGGTGGATAAGTTCAAGCATCTGTTTTGAGGCATTTCTGGGAACAGTTTCTCAGAGGACAACTCTGACAAGCTCTTGTCTTCATTAATATTGTCATGGGTTGACTCTCTCCCATAGGGTGGGTCTTCGGTTGGACCATGCATTGGTTGACATTCTCTCAATACATCTTGTAGGCCGGATAAATTTGGGGTCCATGTTTTTGTGGGTGGGTTGGTGTTCCCCTCCCTCTACTAGAAGACTAGTATCTTGACACTCATAGCCAAATATTGGTGATGCATATAGAGTCTTGTGGAAAAGTGAGAGAAAAAAGAAAAGTACCTGGTGGTGACAGGAGCTCCACAAGAAGACCAACACAACCTACTAACAAGGGCCCGGAGGGCCTGTCTGAGACTGAAGTATCAACCAATGTCCATGTATGAACTGAATCTAAGCTCCGTTAAAAGATGTAGCAAATGGGAAGCTTAGCCTCCATGTGGGTGGATCCTCTAGTAAGGGAACTGGGGACTGCATTGGACATAGACTCACTTGCCAGATTTTGGTCACTATCCTCTGGCAGATCTGTTTGTCAGAACACAGGGGATGAGGACAAGCTCAAGCCTGACACAAGTTGATGAGCCTGGGTAGATAAGAAAAGGAGCTCCCATTTACAAATAAAGCAGAGGGGGAAGGAAGAATGGGACTGATTGGATTCAGATCTCTGTGAACTTCCCCAGAGTCTAAGAGTGGAGAGCTATCGACCCCCTCCCCTTTCAGCCGCATGTTCACTTGTTCCAGAAGCTTTCCAGTGGTTACAGTAGAGGCTGGGATTTCATAACCCCGGGTACTGAACCTCCTTACTCTAATGGCCAAGCCAAACAGAAGACCCAAATCTGAGAGTAGAAAACTGAGCCCACAGAGCTTACCAGATACACCTATGAGTTAGTGCTCATGGAGCCTCTGTGCTTACCACATGCCTGCCAGTGAATGCTTCTGTGAGAGACTGCATACAGATCCCCAGATCTGAGATTCCCCTATGCTAGCACCCAGACTTCAGATCCCTCCCACCTCCACCCCCACCGTGGCAATATAGGGATCCCCGGGACAGTGTTCTCACCATTGAAGCCACTGTTCTGTGGGTCTCCCAGCCCAGGCCAGGCAAATAATTTCTGGAAACAATTCCTGGAGCCAAAATGGTGCAGCTCAGGCAGATCTGAGCACTTGGAACACAACGTCAAGATAGGCCTGTGGGTCACTGAGCTATTCAGGGCACCTGGACATGTACACTGAATCCCTGAACCACCCTTCCACCACAGCCTGTGCTTAATTTCCACCCTAACACTAAACCCTTCCATGCAGGCAACACTACTACACACACTCCTGCACTTGCACACATGCACCTGAGACCTTATTTCCTTAGCTACATCTGAAATATCAACACCTACTCTCAAACAGGTAGAACTCAAAAATCAGCATATCATGCTTCACCAGCAATGTCCAAATTTAATGGATATTTTAATTCATTGGAAACCCAGGAAAATGGTTTTAACTTTATACTTATCCACTTATTAGAGGCACATGAAGAGGAAAAGAAAAAATTTGATGCCATCATGGAAAGACATTAATCCCCATTCCGACAGGTGAAGGAAATCGTGCAAAACATGAAGACAGATAGAATCAATAAACACACACACACACACACACACACACACACACACACACACACACACA
>NW_026591872.1:3050638-3108201 GCF_907164565.1 Psammomys obesus | reverse complement strand
ACACACACACACACACACACACACACACACACACACACACACACACACATGAGAGAGAGAGACAGAGAGAGAGAGAGAGAGAGAGAGAGAGAGAGAGAACTTTGTTTCTGGAGAACTTAGAGAAGAACCAGAAAGATAAGTATCACAAAAAGAATACAAGAAATGGAAGAGAAGATCTCAGGCACTAAAAATTCAATGGCAGAAAATGACCCAACTTTCAAAGAAAAAATAAAATTAGAAAAATTACAAAAGCAAAACACCCAAGAAATCAAGGCCTCCAAGAAAAGACTAAATCTAAGAATAACAGGAATAGATGAAAAAGAAGATTCCAGGCTCCAAGGTCCAGAAAATATTTTCAAGACAATCATAGAAGAATATTTTCCCAACATAAAGAAAGAGATGTCCTTAAATATACAAGAGGCCTACAGAACACCAAAAAGACTAGAAAGAAAAAAAAAAAAAACTCCTCGTGTCACATAATAGTTGAAACATTAAATCTACAGAACAAAGACAAAAATATTAAAAGCAGCAAGGGGAAAAAGGCCAAGAAACATATAAAGGTAAACTTATCAGGATCACCCAAGATTTCTCAACAGAAACTATGGAAGCCAGAAGTACTTGGGCAGATGTCATGCAGACTCTAAGAGAATACATATGTCAAACCAGACTACTAAAGAAAGCAAAATTTTCAATAAGCATAGATGGATAAAACAAAATATTCCATGACAGAACTAAACTTAAACAATATATACACAGCAGTCCAACCCTACAGAAGATACTAGAAAAGAAACTCCAATCAAATGAAATCAACTATACCAAGAAATGAGAGGACATAGAAAACTACACAACAAAAATATCAAGAGAAAACAAGCACACAAACACACTACCACCAACAACTCCATCACAAAAGTAATTAACATTCATTGGTCACTATTATCTGTCAACATAATGGAATCAACTCTCCAATAAAAAGACACAGAATAATAGAATGACTGCGGAAAAAGGATGCAAAATTTTGCTACTTTCAAGAAACCCTGCTCTGCAACAAAGACAGACACTACTTCAGAGTAAAGGACTGGAAAGAATTTTTTTTTTTTTCAAATAGACCCAGAAAACAAGCTGCAGTATTTATCCTAATATCTAAAAAAAAAAATAGACTTTCAACCAAAATTAAACAAAAAAATTAAGGAGGGACACTAATTCTCATCAAAGGAAAAATCCGAAAGGAGGACATCACAATCTTGAACATCTATGCCCCAAATACAAGAGCATTTGCATTTGTAAATAAACATGATTAAAGCTTAAATCACACATTGATTGCAACACACTAATAATGGTACACTTCAACACTCCACTCTCACGATGGGAGATATCATCTAGACAGAAGCTAAAGTGGGAAATAATGACAATTATTGAGGTCCTAATTCAAAAGGACCTAATACATGTCTACAGAACTTTTAACCTAAACTCAGGAGTATACCTTCTTTTCAGTACCCCATGGAACCTTCTCCAAAGTTGACCATTTAGTTGCACACAAAACAATCCTCAAAGATACAATAAGATTGAAATAATCCCTTGTAGCCTATCAGACCACCATGGCATAAAAGTAGACCTCAACAACAACAGACTTAACAAAAAGTGTACACACACAAAAGAAAACTAAACAACTCTTTACTCAATGACAACTGGGTCAGAGAAGAAAGAAAAAAAATAAATTAGAGACACCCTAAAATTCACTGAAAATGAAGGTACAACTTATCCAAACTTATTGGATACAATGAAAGCAGTGCTAAGAGGAAAGTTCATAGCACTAAGTGAATTCAGAAAAAAGTCTGAGACATCTAATACAAGCCACTTAATGACACACCTGAAAGCCATAGAGAGAGAGAAAAAGAAGCAGACACATCCAAGAGGGATAAATGGTTGGAAATAATAAAACTCGGAGCTGAAATCAATAAATTAGAAACAAAGAAATCAATTCAAAGAATCAATGAAACCAAGAGCTGCTTCTTTGGGAAAATCAGCAAGAGAGACAAAACCTTAGCAAAACTAACTAAAAAGGAGAGAGACACTATCCAAACCAAGAAAATCAGAAATCAAAAAGGAGGAAATAACAACAGACACTGGGGAAATCCAAACCATAAGATACTACTTCAAAACTTACATGGCACAAAGTTTGAAAATCTAAATGAAATGGACAATTTTCTTGATCGATTCCACTTACCAAAGCTGGATAAAGACCAGGTAAGTCAATTAAATAGTCCTGTATCCCTTAAGGAAATAGAAGCAGTCATCAAAATCTCCCATCCAAAAAAAAGGCCAGGACCAGATTGTTTCAACACAGAATTCTACCAGACCTTCAAAGAGGAGCTAACACCCATAATCTCTAAACTATTCCACAAAAGAGAAACAAGAAATATTACCAAACTCATTCTACCAGGCCAAAACAATCTTCTTACCTAAACCACAGAAAGACCCAACAAAAAGCAGAACTTCACACCTATCTCTCTTATGAACATTGATGCAAAAATACTCAATAAAATACTCACCAACATAATCCAAGAATACATAAAAGATGCCATACACCATGACCAAGTAGGCTTCATACCACACATAGAGGGGTGGTTCAGTATATGAAAATTCATCAATATAATCCACCACATTAACAAACAGAAGGAAAAATACCACAGAATCATCTCCTTAGATGCTGAAAAAGCATTTGATAAAATCCCACACCCACTGAGGTTTAAAGTGTTGGACAGGTCAGGGATACAAGGCACATACCTCATCATAGTAAATGCAATATTCAACAAGCCTATAGCCAACAACTAAATAGAGCGAAACATAAATCAATCTCACTGAACTCAGAGACAAGACAAGGCTGCCAAATCTCTCCTTATCACTTCAACACAGTACTTGAAGTCCTAGCTAGAGCAATAAGACAATTAAAAGAGATCAAGGGAATACACATTGGAAAGAAAAAGTCAAAGTATCACTATTCACAGAAGATAAGATAGTTTGCATGGGTGACCTCAAAATTTCTACCGGAGAACTCCTTAATCTGATATACACATTCAGCAAAGTGGCTGGAACAAAATTAGCTCAAAAAAGTCAGTAGCCCTCCTGTATACAAAAGATAAAAGGGGAGATGAAGAAATTAGGGAAACAACACCCTTCACAATAGCCTCAAATAACACAAAATCACTTGAAAATAACTTGTTGTGACTCTAACCAAACAAGTGAAAGACCTGTTTGAAAAAACCCTCAAGTCTCTGAAGAAAGAAATTGAAGAAGATATCAGAAGATGGAAATCTCTCCCATGGTCAAAGATAGGTAAGATTAATATAATGAAAATTGCCATCCTACCAATATCAATCTACAGATTCAGGGCAATTCCTTTCAAAATACCAACACAATTCTTTACAGAACTTGAAAGAAAAAAAATTTCAATTTCATATGGAAAAACAAAAAATCCCAGAATTACTAAAACAATCCTGTACAATAACACCTCTTCTGAATTTGTCACCATCTCTAATGTAAAGCTTTACTACAGGGCAACAGTTATAAAAACTACATGCTACTGACATGGAAACAGAATGGTGGATCAGTGGAATCAAATAAAAGACCCATAAATAAATCCACACACTTATGAATACTTGATTTTTGACAAAGAAATGGAAATTCTACATTGGAAATAAAATATCATCTTCAACAAACCTTGCTGGTCTAGCTGGATCTCTACATGTAGAAAATACAAAAAGATCTATATTTGTCACCCTGCACAAAACTAAATCTAAGTGGATCAAAGGTCTCAACATAAAACCAGATACAATCAAATTGTTAGAAAAAAAAACTGGGAAGAGCTGGAACTCATTGGTGCAGGAGACAACTTCCTAAACTGAACACCAACAACATAGGCTCTAAGAGCAACAATCAATAAATGGGACCTCATGAAACTGAAAAGCTTCTGTAAAGCAGAGGACACTGTAGTCAGAAAAAAAATGACAGCTTACGGATTGGGAAAGGATAATTATCACCACTCTATCTGACAGAGGACTAATATCCAGAAATATAAAGAACTTAAGAGGTTAAATATTAAGCACCAAGTAGTCAAATTAAAAAATGGAGTACAGAGTTCAACAGTGAATTCTCAATAGAGGAATATCGAATGGCAGAGAAACACTTAAAGAAATGCTTAACATTCTTAGCTATCATGGAGAAGCAAATCAAAACAACCCTGAGATTTCTCCTTACACCCATCAGAATGGCTAAGATCAAAAACTCAAGTGACAACACATGCTGGAAAGGATGTGGAGAAAGGGGTACCATCTTCCATTGCTGGTGGGAATGTCAACTTGTACAACCACTTTGGAAATCAATCTGGTGCTTTCTCAGACAATTAGGAACAGTGCTACCTCAAGATACAGCTATACCACTCCTAGGCATATATCCAAAAATTGTTCAAGTACACAACAAGGACATTTGCCCAACCATATTTGTAGCAGCTTTATTCATGATAGCCAGAATCTGAAAACAACCTAGATGTGTCTCAACTGAGGTATAGATACAGAAATTGTGGTACATCTACACAAAGGTATACTACTCAGCTATTAAAACAAGGAAATCATGAATTTTGCAGGCAAATGATGGGAAGTCAAAAATATTATCTTGAGTGATGTAACCCAGAAGCATAAAGACACACATGGTATATACTTACTCATAAGTGGTTAGTATACATATAATATATGATAAAAATACTGAAATACATACTCCTAAAGAAGCTACAAACAAGGAAGCCCCTTGGGAAGTAGCTCAATCCTCATTCAGATGGGTAAACGTGATAGACATGAGAAGCAGGGAAGACAGGGATCAGGACCTGAGTGTACCACAGACAGCCTCTGAAAGAATCTACTGATTGATGTATCAAAGCAGAGGTTGAGACTAATAGCCAACCTTTGGGCAGAACATGTGAAATTTTATGAAAGAAGGGGAAGATAAAAAGACCTGGAGTTTACAGTAGCACCAAAATGAGACCAACAGAACCAAAAACACAAAACAAAACATTATGAAAACAAAAGAGCGAACAACAACAACAACAAAAAAAACTGGGCCCTAGAATTCCTGCAGAGACTGATACCCCAAACAGTCTATGCATGGAGAGGTCCCAAAACTCCTTCTCAAATGTTGCCCATAGACTCAGTCTGCTAGTAGGTTCTCTAGTAAGTGGATCAGGGACTGTCTCTGCAGTGAACTCAGTGGCAGACTCTCTGATCACACCCCCCTGAAGTGGGGAGCAGCCTTGCTAGGCCACAGAGGAAGACATTGGAGCCAGTTCTGATAAGACTTGATAGGTTAGGGTCAGATAGAAGGGGAAGAGGTCCTCTTCTATCAGTTGACTAGGGGAGGGGCATATGGGGAGAAGAAGGTGGTAGAGTGTGACTGGGAGGAGACAAGGGAGGAGGGCACAGCCAAAATAGAAAGTGAATAAATTTTTAAATAATAACATTTAAAATTTAAAAAAATAAAAAAGCAAAACATATTTTCAAGAAATGATATTTTCAAATGCCAAATAGCTTAGTTTATTTAGATGTTTTCATTTTTTAATTTTTTTATATTTTTATTTTTTTTCTTTATTAATTACACTTTACTCATTTTGTATCCCCGCCATGGTTCCCTCCCTCATCCCATCCCAATCCCTCCCTTCCTTCACCCTCTGCATGCATGCCCCTCCCCAAGTCCACTGATAGGGGAGGACTTCTTTTCCTTCCTTCTGATTCTAGTCAATTAGGTCTCATCAGGAGTGGCTGCATTGTCTTCTTCTGTGGCCTGGTAATGCTGCTTCCCCTACAGGGTGAGAAAATTAAAGAACAGGCCAATCAGTTCATGTCAGAGACAGTCCCTGTTACTATTACAATAGAACCCACTTGGATACTGAACTGCCATGGGCTACATCTGTGCAGGGGTCTTAGGTTAGCTCCATGAATAGTCCTTGGTTGGAATAGCAGTCTCAGGAAAGACCCCTGTGCTCAGATTTTTTTGGTTCTGTTGCTCTCCTTATGGAGTTCTGTCCTCTCCAGATCTTACTATTTCCCACTTCTTTCCTAAGATTCCCTGCACTCTGCCCAAAGGTTGCCCATAAGTCTCAGTATCTACTTTGATAGTCTGCAAGGCAGAGCTTTTCAGAGGTCCTCTGTGTCAGGCTCCTGACTTGTTCCCTCTTTTCTTCTTCTTCTGATGCCCAGTCTCTTTGCCTTTCTGGATAGGAATTGAGCATTTTAGCAAGAGTCCTCCCTCTTGATTAGTTTCTTTAGGTGTGCAGATTTTACTAGGTTGATCCTATATTATATGTCTATATGAGTGCGTATATACCATGTGCAACTTTCTGCTTCTGGGATAGCTCACTCAGGATGATCTTTTCCAGATCCCACCCTTTACCAGCAAATTTCATGATTTCCTTGTTTTTTATTGCTGAGTAATATTCCATTGTGTAGATATACCACAATTTGTGAATCCATTCCTTCACTGAGGGGCATCTGGGCTGTTTCCAGCTTCTGGCTATTACAAATAAGGCTGCTACAAACATGGTTGAGCAAATGTCCTTTTTGTGTACTTGAGAATCTTTTGGATATATGCCTAGGAGTTGTATAGCTGGATCTTGAGGAAATGCTATTCCTAGTTGTCTGAGAAAGCACCAGATTGCTTTCCAGAGTGGTTGTACACACACAGTGTATACTCACTCATACAGACATATAATATAGGATAAACCTACTAAAATCTGTACATCTAAAGAAACTAATCAAGAGGGAGGACTCTGACTAAAATGCTCAATCTCCATCCCAAAACGCAAAGAGGATGGACATCAGAAGAAGAAGAAAACAGGAAACAAGTTAGGAACCTGCCACAGAGGGCCTCTGAAAGGCTCTTCCCTGCAGACTATCAGTATCAAAGCAGATACTGAGACTTATGGCCAACTGTTGGGCAGAGTGCATGGACTCTTATGAAAGAAGTGGAAAATAATAAGATCTGGAAAGGACAGGAACTCCAAAAGGAAAGCAACAGAACCAGAAAATTTGAACACAGGGGTCTTTCCAGAGTCTCATACTCCTACCATGTACCATGCATGGAGATAACCTAGAACCCCTGCACAGATGTAGCCCATGGCAGTTCAGTGTCCAAGTGAGTTCCATAGTAATGTGAAGAGGGACTGCCTCCGACATGAACTGATTGGCCTGCTCTTTGATCACCTCCCCCTGAGGGAGGAGCAGCCTTACCAGGCCACAGAGGAAGACAATGCAGCCACTCCTGATGAGATCTGATAGACTATGATAAGAAGGAAGGAGAGGGAGGGGGACCTCCCCTATCAATGGACTTGGGGAAGGGCATGTGTGAAGAAGGGGGAAGGAAGGTGGGATTAGGAGGGGAGGAGGGAGTGGTTTATGGGGGGATACAAAGTGAATAAAGTGTAACTAATAAAAGTTAAAAAAAAAAAACACCGAAATCAACCAAACAAAAAGAAAAAAAAATAGAAAAGAAAGAGCAAACAGCAGTAATGTCTCTAAGGAAAGTAATTTTAGTTAGTAAATGTGGCAAAGATTGTTTATTTGAAATAATACAGTATTAGCGGTAACCTCACCCAAACCTCTACATTAAGAAAAAGCCCCCAATACTTAGATCCTCTGAATTCTTCCAGTCCTAGTAGCATATGAATGGGTATTTTTGACTCTGATGTTTTTAACTTTTGGCGTGGCAATGGTCTAAAGATTAACCAAATAAAATTAAGAGCTGATATTTTACATTTTTTGAGCTTCTTTTGGATTGTTACTTTTACATGACTAATATTTGACCTCCTGTTCTCACTCTTGATTCACTTCTTTGCTTGATTATCAAATGTTTTCTTTGCTTCAGGCAAAGAATTCCTAAATATATCTCAGGAGATCATGGGAGCAGTTAATGAAACATATAAAGTTAACCTCATCATTTATTACTGAGGATAACATGTCCTGTGTTAACAAATTTTAATTACTTAATAAAACAAAATATTCTCATTTATACTAATTCAACGTAAGTCAGGTTACATGGAAGCCAAATCAATACAAGAACTTTGGCCTCTTCAGTTGATTTAAAGTGATCAAATACATACTGTGTTTTTTCTCTCTGAATGTGGTTTTAATTTTGTTTTCTTGGTTTGGTGGGGGGGGATTGTTGTTGTATTGGATTTTTGTTTTGTTTCATGGGTTTATATGGAAAATGAGAGAGTCTCTAAGGAATTGGGGGAGGGGAAGGATATGATCAACATATTTATAATTTGAATTTTGTGTTAAATAATAAAATATAATAAAAGAAAGTAAATATCCACTGGTAGACACAGTCATATGGGATCATCTAACTGTAAGAGGTATGAAAAAGGGTAGCAAGTTGGGTTGATAGCTGACTGTCTTTAAATATGGCCAGTATATTATTGCTAATTATGACTTTAAGTCTATCTTTGGTTGTTTCTTATCACACATAGAACATGCACATTACAAAACCAAAGAAACTAACTAACTGATGAATTTATCTTTCAGTCCTTGAAGTGTGGATTTCATGTGATTTAAAATTGCTATAACAGTATTTAAGTATAGAATTCTGTACTGCTAAGTATGTTCACATTGCTGTGTAATAAACTTCCAGAAATATTTTATGTTTTAAATTTGAAACAATACCTCTCTTTTTCCTCTTCTTAGTGCCTTACATATTGACTCAGAATTTTACTAAATATCTCATACAACTGTAATAATATATTATTCGCTTGGCTGACATATATTCCACTTATTGTATCTTTATTTAAGACAAGATGTCATTCCCTTTGATTTTGTAAGAAACACTCTCACTATGTATCCCTATGTTTACTGGAATTTTCTATGTAGACCTGGTTGGCCTTGAACTCACAGATATTCAGCTGCCCTAGTATTTTTTTTTAATTTAATTTATTTCTTTGTTTACTTATTTATTTATCTTAATGTATTTATTTATTTATTACAATTTATTCATTTTGTATCCCCACTGCTACCCCCTCTTTCATTTTCTCCTAGTCACATCCACCTTTCCTCTTCTCCACCTATGTCCTTTCCCTAGTCCCCTGATAGCAGAGGACCTTCTCCCCTTCCATCTGACCCTAGCTTATCAGGTCTCATCAAGGCAGGCTACATCATCTTACTCTGTGGTCTGGCAAGGGTGCACCCCCAGGGTTAGGTGATCAAAGAGCCTGCCACTGAGTTCATGTCAGAGATAGCCCCTGTACCTCTTACTAGAGAACCCACTTGGGGATACAGAAAATGTGTTGCATTTCACAATGAAATACTACTCAGCAATTAAAAAAAATCCTGAAATTTTCAGGCAAATGGTGGGAACTAGAAAAGATTATCCTGAGTCAGTTTCTTTAGTATTACATTTAATGTATATAGCACATTTTGTTTGATCATTCTACTGTGGATAATTGAGATTTTTTTTATCCCTATTAACTATGGTTAATACTACTTCTGAGAATAGAAGAACACAAATAAGTCTTCAAGTCCGTGGTTTCTATGATTTTATATATTTGTGTGTGTGTGTGTGTGTGTGTGTGTGTGTGTGTGTGTGTATCCCTAGAAGTGGAACTTCTGGATCAGATAGTACTTCTATTTTTAATGTTTCTTACAAACTCCATATTGTTTTCTATAAAAGTTGTTGTACTCCTTTATAATCCCACCAACAGTACACAAAGCTTCAACTTTCCTACTTAGTCAACATTTGTAACATATGTTTTTACTGATTTCTTTGAAGAAATGTCTATTCTATTACTTTACCAATTTTTGAATTTTTCAATTTATTTAATAACTTTACATCCTGATTGCAGTCTCACTCCAACCTCTGAGTTCCCCTGTCACACACCTTTCTCCCCTTCCCCCTTCTCCTTCTCAGAGAAGGGTTAGTTCCCCGTGGGTAGCAACCCACCCTGACACATTAAGTTTTTGCAGACTAGACACATCCTCTGCCACTGAGGCCAGACAAGGCAGCCCAATGAGAAGAACTAGATCCAAAGGCAGGCCTCAGAGTCAGAGAGGGCTCTGCTAAAATTCTTGGAGAATCCACATAAAGACCAAGCTGTGGATCTTCCACATATGTTCAGGAGGCCTAGAACCAGTCCATGCATGGTCTTCGGTTGGTGGTTCAGTCTCTGTGAGTCCCCATAGGCCCAGGTTAATTAGTGGACTTTGTAGGTCTTCTTAGGGTGAACTTGACCCATCTAGCTCTTTCAATGCTTCTTTCCAGTCTTCCACATGACAACCCCCTCCAAAAAAAAGAAGTCAATCTAATGCTTGTCTATGGATCTCTGAATCTGTTTCCATCAGCTGCTGGCTAAAGCCTCTCAGAGGAGTTGTGCTAGGCTCCTGTCTATAAGCATAGCAGAGTAAATTTATAGTATAATGGACTGGTTCTCTCACAAGTGGGGTCAGTCTTAGGTTGAGCATTCCCTCAATCTATATTCCTTCTTTGTCCCTGCACATCTGGTAGGCAGAACATATTGAGGGTTGAAGGTTGTGTGGGTAGGTTGGTGTCCTTATCCCTTCATTGGGAGTTCTGCCTATGTATAAGAGGTGGCCACTTCAGGCTCCTTATCTCCTGCTGCTAAGAGTCTCTGCTAAGATGACCCCCATAAGACTTGCTAGATCCTCCCCTATTTCAGGTTTCTGCATAGCCCCAGAGATGCCCCCACCTCTAATTTCCATTCTCTCACCTAGCCTTCTCTTGTCTGTTCTCCCTACTCCTAATCCCCACCCCAGATGCCCTCCATATACCCTCTTCTACCCAGTTAACTCCATCCATCCACCTCCAAAGTCTATAGTATTTCCTCTTCTGAGTGAAATTCAAGCATCCTCCCTTGGGCCCTCTTACTTAGCTTCTTTGCGTCTATGGGTTGTAGCATGGTTATCCTGTACTTTATGGATAATGTCCACTTATATGTAAATACATATCATGCATGTTTTTGGGGTTTGGGCTACCTCACTCAGGATGATCTTTTCTAGTTCCATCCACTTGCCTGCAAACTGTTTTTAATAGTTGAGTAGTATCCCATTGGGTAAATGTATCACATTTTCTTTATCCATTATTTGTTTGAGAGACATCTAGGTTGATTCCACTTTCTAGCTATTATGATTAAGCTGCTACGAACATAGTTGAGCAAGTGTCCTTGTGTTATGGTAAGGCATATTTCACATATATACTCAGTAGGGGTATAGTTTCAGGTAGAATTATTCCCAAATTTCTTAGAAACCACCAAATAGATTTCCAAAATGGTTGTATGAGTTTGCACTTCCACCAGCAGTAGAGGAGTATTTTCTTGCTCCACAACTTCACCAATGTGTGTTGCTCCTTGATTTTGATCATAGCCATTGTAATGGTTATAATATGGAATCTGAGAGTCATTTCCTTAATGAGTAAGGAAACTGAGTATTTCTTTCATTGTTTCTCAGTCATTCGAGATTCCTCTGTTGAGAATTCTCTGTTAATCTCTGTATGCCATTTTTGTTTGGGTTATTGTATTTGTTAGTGTCCAATATCTTGAGTGCTTTACATATTTTGGATATTAGTTCTCTGTTAGAAGTAGGGTTGTGGAAGATCTTTTGCCAATCTGTAGGTTGCCATTTTGTCCTATTGACAGTGTCTGTTGCCTTACAGAAGATATTCAGTTTCATGAGGTCCCATTTATTAATTTTTGATTTATTGACTGAGTTGTTGAGGTTCTCTTCATGGATGATGTCTTCTGTTACAATGCACTCAAGGCTATTCACCACTCACTTCTACTAGATTTAGTGTATCTGGATTTTTGTTGAGTTCTTTGATCTACTTGAATATGAGTTTTGTGCAATGATATAAATACATATCTATTTGTAGTCTTCTAAATGTAGACATTCAGTTAGACCAACACCGTTTGTTGAAGGTGCTATCTTTTTTTCTTTGTCAAAAATCAAGAAACCATAGGTGTGTGGATTTATTTCTGGGTCTTCAATTCATTTTGGTTGATCAACCTGTCCAGTTATATGCCAAAACCATGTGATTTTTATTACTATTGCTCTATAATGCTGTTTGAAATTAGGGATGGTGAAACCTCCAGAAGTTCTTTTATTATCTGAGATTACTTTAGTTAGTCTGTGTTTTCGTTTTTCTGTATAAAGTTAAGAATTTTTTATTTCAAGGTCTGTAAAGAATTGTTTTGATAATTCTTTTTTTCTTTATTTTTTTATTAGTTACATTTTATTAATTCGGAATCTCAGCTGTATCCCACTCCCTCATTCCCTCCCAATCTCACCCTCCTGCCCTCATCTCCTCCCTGCCCCTTTCCAAGTCCACTGATTGGGGAGAACCTCCTACCCTTTCTTCTGAACCTGTTTTCTCAGGTATCTTCAGGACTGACTGCAAAGTCCTTCTCTGTGGCCTAACAGGGCTGCTCCTCCCTTGCTGGGTGTGAAGGTCAAAGAGCCTGCCATTGAGTTCATGTCAGAAATAGTCCCTGTTCCCCTTATTAGGGAAAAACAATTGGATACTGAGCTACCACAGGCTACATCTGAGCAGAGATTCTAGGTAATACCCATACATAGTCCTTGTTGGATAAACAGTCTCATATAAGACCCCTTTGTCCAGATATATATAGTCCTTGTGGAGCTCCTACACTCTTCAGGAGCTAACTCCCCTTCTTTCTTATGACTTCCTGCACTCTGCCGAAGGTTTGGTTATGAGTCTTAGTATCTGCTTTAATACAATGCTAGGTAGAGTCTTTCAGAGGCCCTCTGCAGTAGGCTCCTGTCCTGTTACTTGTTTTATCCTACATCCAATGCCCATTCCATTTGCCTTTCTAAGTGAAGATTGATCATCTTACTCCAGGTCTTCTTTCTTGTTTATCTTCTTTAGGTGTATATATTTTATTATGTTTATCGCATCTTATAGGTCTATATAAATGAGTATGTATCATATTTGTCTTTCTCCTTCTGGGATACCTTAGTCAGGATGATCCTTTTTAGATCCCACCATTTGCCTGTAAATTTCATGATTTCTTCATTTTTGATTGGTGAGTAGTATTCCATTTTGTAAAAATACCACGATTTCTGTATCAATTCCTCAGTTGATGGACAACTGGGTCGTTTCCAGGTTATAGCTATTAAAAATGAAGCTACCACAAACATGGTTGAACAAATGTCCTTGTGTACTTGAGCAAATTTTGGGTATATGCCTAGTAGTGGTATAGCTGGGTCTTGAGGAAGCACTATTCCTAATTTTCTGAGAAAGCACCAGATTGACTTCCAAAGTGGTTGTAACAGTTTCCATTTCCACCAGTAATGGAGGAGGGTTCCCCTTTCTCCACAACCTCTCCAGCATGTGTTGTAATTTGAGTTTTTGATTTTAGCCATTTTGATGGGTGTAAAGTGAAATCTCAGGGTTGTTTTGATTTGCATCTCCCTGATGACTAAGGATGTTCAGCATTTTTTTTAAGTGTTTCTTTGCCATTCTATATTGCTCTACAGAGAATTCTGTTTAGGTCTGTACCCCATTTTTAATTGGATTATTTGATTTTTGTGCTTTTTAACTTCTTTAGTTCTTTATATATGCTGGATATCAGCCCTCTGCCAGATATAGGGTTGGTGAAGATCCTTTTCCAGTCTGTAGGCTGTCGTTTCATTCTGACGACAGTGTCTTTAACTTTACATAAGCTTTTCAGTTTCATGAGGTCCCCTTTATTGATTGTTGATCTTAAAGTCTGTGCTGTTGGTGTTCAGTTCAGGAAGTTGTCTCCTGTGCCAATGAGTTCTAGGCTCTTCCTCACTTTTTCTTCTAACCGATTTAGAGTATCTGGTTTAATGTTGAGGTCTTTGATCCACGTGGACTTTAGTTTTTTTGCAGGGTGATAAATATGTATCTATTTTCATTTTTCTGCATATAAACATCCAGTTGGACCAGCACAAGTTTTTGAAGATGGTGTCGTTTTTCCATTGAATGGTTTTGGATTCTTTGTCAAAAAATCAAGTATTTATTGGTGTGTGGATTTATTTCTGGGTCTTCTATTTGGTTCCATTGATCCTCCTTTCTGTTTCTATGAGAATACCATGCAGTTTTTATTACTATTGCTTCTATAGTACAGCTTGAGTTTGGGATGGAGATACCTCCAGATGATTTGTTGTTGTATAAGATCGTTTTGGAAGTTCTGGGTGTTTTGGTTCTCCATATGAAACTGAGATTCTTTCTTTCAAGGTCTGTAAAATATTGTGTTGGTATTTTAATGGGAATTGCGTTGAATCTGTAGATTGCTTTTGTCAGGATAGCCATTTTCACTATGTTAATCTTACCAATCTATGAGCAGGGGAGATTTTTCCATCTTCTCATCTCTTCTTCAGGTTCTTTCTTCAGAGACTTGAAGTTTTTTCCCAACAGGTCTTTCACCTGCTTGGTTAGAGTTACCCTAAAGTTATTTATGTTATTAGTGGCTATTGTGAAGGGTGTTGTTTCCCTGATTTCTTTCTCAGCCCTTTTGTGTTTTGTATACAGGAGCGCTGCTTCTGGTTTTTTTTTTTTTTTTTTTTTTTTTTTTTTTTTTTTTGAGTTGATTTTGTATCCAATCACTTTGTTGAAGGTGTTTATCAGCTGAAGTTGTTTGGTTGAATTTTCTTTTTCTTGGTCGCTCATGTATACTACCATATCATCTGCGAATAGTGAAACTTTGACCTTTTCCTTTCCGATTTTTATCCCCTTGATCTCCTTTAGTTGTCTTATTGCTTTAGCTAGGACTTCAAATACTATTTTGAATAGATATGGAGAGAGTGGGCAGCCTTGCCTTGTCCCTGATTTCAGTGGAATTGATTTAAGTTTCTCTCCATTGAGTTTGATGTTGGCTATAGACTTGCTGTATATTGCCTTTACTATTTTTAGGTATGTGCCTTGTATTCCTGATCTCTCCAAGACTTTAAACATGAATGGATGTTAGACTTTGTCAAATGCTTTTTCGGCATCTAAGGAGATGATCATGTGGTTTTTCTCCTTCAGTTTGTTTATGTGGTGGATTACATTGATAGATTTCTGTATGTTAAACCATCCTTGCATGCCTGGGATGAAGCCTACTTTGTCATGGTGTATGATATCTTTGATGTGTTTTTAGATTCGTCTTTGCAAGTATCTTATTATTTTTGCATCAATGTTCATAAGAGAGATAGGTCTGAAATTCTCTTTTTTTGTTGGGTCTTTGTGCGGTTTAGGTATCAAGGTTACTGTGACTTCGTAAAATGAGTTTGGTAGTGTTCCTTCTGTTTCTATTTTGTGGAACTGTTTGGAGAGAATTGGAGTTAGCACTTCTTTGAAGGTCTGGTAGAATTCTGCACTGAATCCATCTGGCCCAGGGCTTTTTTTTTGGAAGTGAGACTTTTGATGACTGCTTCTATTTCCTTGGCAGATATAAGACTCTTCAATCTTTCTAACCTGATCTTTGCTTAATGTTGGTCGATGGAATCTATCTAGAAAATTGTCCATTTCTTTTAGATTTTCAAATTTTGTGCCATATATTCTTTTGTAGTATGACCTAATGATTGTTTGGATTTCCTTGGTGTCTGTAGTTATTCCCACCTTTTCATTTCTGATTTTACTGATTTGGATAGTTTCTCTCTGCTTTTTAGTTGATTTGGCTAAGTGTTTGTCTATCTTGTTGATTTTCTCAAACAACCAGCTCTTGGTTTCATTGATTCTTTGAATATTTTTATTTGTTTCTAATTGATTGATATTTGCCTTGAGTTTGATTATTTCCAGCTGTCTGCTCCTCTTGGGTGTATTTGCTTCTTTTTTTTTTTCCCCTAGGGCTTTCTGTTGGGCCATTAAGTTGCTTGTATGAGATGTCATGAATTTCTTCTTGAAGGCACTTATTGGTATGAATTTTCCTCTGAGCACTGCTTTCTTTATGTCCCATAAATTATGGTATATTGTACCTCCATTTTCATTGAATTCTAGAAGTCTTTAATTTCTTATTTTATTTCTTCCTTAACCCAGCTGTCATTGAGCAGCCAGTTGTTCATTTTCCATGTGCATGTATGCTTTTTTCTAATTCCATTGTTGTTGAAGTCCACCTTTAGTCCTTGGTGGTCAGACAGATTACAGGGGATTATTTCAATCTTCTTGTATCTGCTGAGGTTTTCTTTGTGACCAACTATATGGTCTATTTTGGAGAAGGTTCTATGAGGTGCTGAAAAGAAGTTATACTCTTTTGAGTTTGGGTGGAAAGTTTTGTGGACATCTATTAGGTACATTTGATTTAGGACCTATGTAATTGCCTTTATTTTTTTATTTGGCTTCTGTCTAGATGATCTGTCCCTTGGTGAAAGTGACATCTTGAAGTCTCCTATTATTAAGGTGTTGGGATCTATATGTGATTTAAGTTTTAATAATGTTTCATTTATGAATGTAGGCACTCTTGTATTTGGGGCATAAATGTTTAGAATTTTGATGTCCTCTTGTTGTCCCTCCTCATCTTTTTGATTAATTATGGTTGAAAGTCTATTTTATTACATATTAAGATAGCTACCTCAGCTTGTTTTCTGGGTACGTTTGCTTGAAAAAAACATTTTTCCAGGCTTTTAGACTGAGGTAGTGTTTATCTTTGTTGCAGATGTGCATTTCTTGGATGCAACAAAATGTTGGATCCTGTATCTGCACCCATTCTGTTAGTCTGTGTTTTTTTATTGAAGAGATGAGCCCATTGATTTTGATAGATATTAGTGACCAATGAACTTTAGTCCTTTTTATATTGGAGTCAGTGATATTACTGTGTTTCATTGCTTGTTTTCTTTTAATATTTGTTGGGATATTATTTGTATGCTATGTTTTATTGGGTGAAGTTTTTTTCATTGGATTGGAATTTTCCTTCTAGTATCTTCTCTATGGCTAGTTTGCTGTGTAGATATTGCTTAAATTTAGTTTTGCCATGGAATGTTTTGTTTTCTCCATCTATGTTGACTGAAAACTTTGCAGGGTATTGTAGTCGGGATTGGCATCTGTGGCCTCTTAAAGTCTGCATGACACGTGCTCAGGCCCTTCTTGTTTTCATAGTTTCTGATGAAAATTCCGGTGTGATTCTGTTAGGTTTACCTTTATATGTTACTTGGCCTTTTTTCCTTGCTGCTTTTAATAGCTTTTCTTTGTTCTGTAATTTTAGTGTTTTGACTATGATGTGACATGATGTGTTTCTTTTCTAGTCTAGTCCATTTGGTGTTCTGTAGGTCTCTTGTATATCTATGGACATCTCTTTCTTTAAGTTGGAAAAAAGTTCTTCTATTATTTTCTTGAAAATATTTTCTGGAACTTGGAGCCTGGAATCTTCTTTTTCATGGATTCCTATTTTTCTTAGATTTCATCTTTTCATGACGTCCTTGATTTCATGGATATTTTGTGTTTGGAACTTTTCTGATTTTACTTTTTCTTTATGAAAAGTATTCATTTCTGTGAGTGTATCTTCAGCACCAGAGGTTCTCTCTTCCATCTCTTGTAATCTGTTGGTGATACTTACGTTTGTGGTTCCTGATCTTTTCTCTAAGTTCTCCTGCTTCATGGTTTTCTCAGTTTGTGTTTTCTTTATTGATTCCAATTCTGTTTTCATGCCTTGCACCATTTCTTTCATCTCTTTGAATGTGGATTCCTGTCTCTCTATGATGGTCTCTATTTTTTTTTGTTCATTTCCTCTCTGTATGCCACTAATTGTATCTCTACTTGTGCCTCCGTTTGTTTGGCTATATTTGCCTGTGTTTCTTTGAGAATCTTGTATATCCTCTTTCTTTGCCTCCAACTGATTGGCCAAATCTTTGATAGATTGGTTCATTTCCTCTTTAACTGTTTGTTTCCTTTTTATGAGCCTAAAATAATTGGGTAAGCATAGCTTTAAAGTCATTTTCCTGTGCTTCTGATGAATTAGAGTATCCATCAGTTTTGGAGTTGCTGGTGAAGCCATGATATCCTGATTTATGTTGTATGTGTTGGATGGCCTACCCCTGACCAGTGCCTGATCTGTAACCTTCCCTGTGTTTTTCTGGATACTGCAGTTCAGACTGGTACTGTCTCTCTCTGGCATCTGTAAAGTTCTTCAGGAAGCTGAGAGAGTTGAGGCTAAGGAGCTTGGAGCCCTAACTCAGCTGCTGCAGTCCCCAGGTAGTGAGCTCTGTCTAAGAATCTCAGTGAGCTGGCTGTGCTCAGGAAGAGGGAGGCTCAAAATATGGTAGTGCTGGGAAATCAAAGGATCATTTCTCTCCTTCCCTAAACAAGTCCACGGTTGACTCAAACCAAAGTTCTCACCTCCTGCGATCTTCCCCATCATTTAGAAAGCCTCACCGTCATTCCCCTGGCTTCAGAAGTTCTTCCACTCATCAACTCCAGAGGTTCAGCTCTTCTGAACCTCAGAAACGGTACATGCTAGTCACCATCTTTGCTCAGCCCCCCATTTTTGTGTTTGTGTGTGATGTTTTTGCTTTTGCTTTTGTTTTAGTGGAGTTATTTATTGCTTGTGTTTTCTTGGCTGTATTTAACCTCCCAGGGTTGGGCATTTCGTTCTAGTATATTTTGCAGGGTTGGATTTGTGCATATTGTTTAAATTTGGTTTTGTCATGAATACCTTGGTTTATCTATCTATGGTAATTGAAATTTTTTCTTGGTGTAGGAGTCTAGGCTGCTATCTGTGGTCTCTTAGGGTTTGCAAGACATCTGCCCATTCCCTTCTGGTTTTAGAGTCACTCTTGAGAATGAGGTGTAATTCTGATAGGTTTGCCTTTGTATGTTATTTGGCTTTTTACCTTGAAGTTTTTCATATTCTTTCTTTGATCTGTGGATTTAGTGTTTCATTATTATGTGGCAGGAAGATGTTCATTTCTGGTACAATCTATTTAGTGTTCTGTAAGCTTTTTGAATGTTTATAGGCATCTCTTTCTTTAGGTTATAAAAATTTTCTTCCATGATTTTTGTTTGAAAATATTTTCTGGTCCTTGGTGTCAAGAATTTTCTCTTTCTTCTATGTATATTATTCTTAAGTTTTGTCTTTTCATAGTGTCTCTGATTTCTTGGATGTTTTGTGTCAGGAACTTTTGAGATTTAACATGTGCTTTGACTCATGTTTAGAATTCTTCAATTGCATCTTCTAAGCCTGAGGCTCTATCCTTCATTTCTTGTTTTTTATTGGTGATCCTGTTTCTATTCTTAGTAGTTGTTTTCTTTTTTAACTTTCCCTTCTCCAGGATTCCCTCAGTTTGTGTTTTTATGTATGTATTTATTTATTTGTTAGGACTTAAACCATTTTATTTATTTGCTTCACTTTTTTATTGTATTTTCCTGTATTTCTTTAAGGGATTTATTCCTTTCCTTTTTAAAGACCTCTACTATCTTCATAAGAATATATTTAAAGTAATTTCCTTGTGTTTCCACTCTGTTAGGATATCCAGTGCTTGTCCTGGAAGTTTAGCTAGGCTCTGCTCGTGCCATATAGCCCTGGTTCTTGTTGACTGTGTTCTTTTTTTTTGGTGGGGGTAGAGGGAGTGTGCTGTGTTTTATATATCCATATCTATATCTATATCTATCTCTCTCTCTCTCTCTCTCTCTCTCTCTCTATATATATATATATATATATATATATATATATAACAATTTATTCACTCTATATCCTGATTGTAACCCTCTCTCTCATCTCCTTTCAGTCTCAGCATTCCTCCATCTTTCCCCCTAACACCCTCCCATAATACACTGTAAGAGGGGAGACCTTCTCCATTACTATTTGACCCTAGCCTGCCAAGTCTCATCAGGATGGCATGGATCCTCTTCCTCTGTGGACTGGTAAGGTTGCCCCTCCTGGGTAAAGTGATCACAGAGTAGGCAACCAAGTTTATGTCAGAGACATGCCCTCCTCCACTTACTAGGGATCCCACATTGAGGATGAACTGCCTATGAACTACATCTGAGCAGTAGATCTAGGTCCTCTCCCTGCATCAGTCTCTGTTGGACCTCTGTGGAACCAGATTTTTGGCTTTGTTGGTCTCCTTGTGGTGTTCCTGTCCATTCCATGTCATTTTACCACTGCCCCCCACCCTTCTTCCATAAGATTCTCTTTGCTATGTCCATTGTTTGACTGTGGGTCTCTGCAACTGCTTTGATGCCCTGCTGAGTGGAGTCTTTCAGAGAACATCTATGGTAGGCTTCCATTAAGATCACCCTTGTCCATCTGGTTGCCCCTGGGTGTCTCTGTTGCTTGCAGGACTCTTTGCGATGGCAGGTAGTGCCCTAGGCCAGAGGGTGGATTTTCCTGGGGTCTGACATCCCTCCTTTGTAAGGTGGGTAGAGCTGTGGTCCAGAGCCTAAGTGTTCCTGGGGCCTGGTAGGCTTTTCAAGAAGGCAGGTAGAGCCATGATCTGGGAAGGTGGCTAGAGCCATGGGCTGGGAAGGTGGGTAGAGCTATGAGATGGAGGCCAGAACTCAGAGAATAGCACAGATCTTTTCTCTGCTGGCTGTGTCCCAGTTGAACCACGAAGCAGGAGATTAGAGTTAAGGGTTAAACCTGGATTATCCTGGAAACAGACCTTTCAAGTCTTCTCAGGAAGGTGAGTAGAGTCCTGGGCTGGAGGCTAGAACTCAGGGGATAGCCTGCATCTCTCCTCTGCTGGCGATGTTCCAGTTGGGCTACAGGCAGGAGATTAGAGTAGGAGGGTCAAAACTGGATGATCCTGGCTTCTGGTCTAGTAGGTCCTTTGGGGAGGGCCGGTAGACTTGTAGGCCACAAAGACTTGAAGTGTCTACTATGCCATTTTAATTGGGTTGTTTGTGTTGCTCTGTTGTATTGGTTTTTAATATGTGCTGAATATTAACATCTTATCAGATTTATAATTTAAAAATAGTTTACCTTAATCCCTTGAGATACTATATTAAGTTTTAAGGGATACACAGATATCACTTGACATAATATATTTGGTTAAAATTTCTACTTATGAAAAAATAAAATAACATTGACTGGATTTTGATGGGGTCCTTGAAGTAAATTTTTCTGAAAGATTGTGAGAAATGAAAGGTGTCTGGTTTGATGATCAAATTGCCTTTAAACTATGTATTTTATAAATGTATTCCTTTGGGGGAGTCCAAGATGGCAATGACCCGAAAGTGCCATATCTGAGAGGCACAGGATCCAGAACTCTGAAATTGGTGAGTGGAGGGGCATCTGAAGCCAGAACATCACCTTTGAGGCTTCCTGGATGTCTCCAGGGACTGAGAGTGGCAAATATTAAACCACCCTTCACTTCCCTTTGCCCCAAGCAAAGGCTTCCCTGCATGGAGGAGGTGGTAGTATTTTCCAGAAGTATGTGCCTCCTCACTCAGTGACTGAGACAGCAGAGGCAGGACTCCCAGCTGCAGCTGCAGCAGGAGGCTGTACTGGCCTGCAAGATCTCTGCAGCTGGGAAGCGCCTAGTCCAAGCAGGAGGCACCATATGTGGTGACTGAGAAGGCAGGCAGTAGCAGTATGGGCCTCCCAGGTCTGTGGCTCATTTGGGCAGCTGTATGGGCCTCCCATGTCTGCAGATGCTGGAGGTGGGTAGTTGCACAAACAGAGGCCTCCATTCTCAGTGACTGAGAGTGCATAGGTGGAAACCCCAAGTAAGGGTCTCCCTGCCCAGTGGACAAACAGTGGACAGCTCTGATCTGATGGATCTTCTATATTTTCATTTGCCCCTGGGAATCCAAGTCTGAGAGTAGAGAACAGGGGGTGCTTTCCAATTAGGCCTGCAAACTTGTGAATATGCCTTCAAGTGAGTGCTATACAGAGCACCAGATCCAGGGTCCCTCTATGTTAGCAGACACACATGTGATACTTCCCACCCACATATCCACTGTGGGCAACACAGAGATCCTTGGGAAAGCATTCTCAACATCGAAGCCCCTGTTTTGTGGGTCTACTAGCAGGGTCCTGGCAAACAATTCCTATTGTCCAGAAAGTTCTGAATAAGAGAACAAAACAACAAGCCTGTAGGACACTGAAGTATTCAGGACACTTACTCATGGAAATTGTGCCCAGGAACAGTGCCAGAACCCCCTCCTGCTGTTAAGCTTCACCCTTCCAGGCATCTACACACTCTAGCACCCTGTCTTCCAAGGCACTTCCATGCACATGCCTGCAATTTCGCACATGCCTGCACTTGCACACATGTGCTTGCGAACTTCCTCCCTTAGCTACAGCTGAAACAGCATCACCCACTGTAGAACTGGTGCACCTCTCACATTTTCCTAAAGAATAATCCAGACACCAGAGAGAGACGGACTCAGTCTGAAGTACAGACTCCAGGAACAAACAGCAAATTTTAAGGATAAGCAGATGGCTAGAGGTCGGCATAAGAACACATTCAACAAAAATAAGGATATCATGGATTCACCAAGGAAACCAAAAACCAATAGATATGTAATTCATCAGAAATACAGGAAAAATGACAACAACTCTATGCTTATCCAGTTATTAGAGACACATAAAGAGGAAAGGAACAAAGCTCGCAAAGAAATACAAGCAAATGCAGCTAAACAAGTAGATGCATGGGGAGATAATAGGAACAAAAGACAGGATGAAGGAAATGGTGCAAGACATGAAAAGACAATTAGAAGAAAAAAAGAGAAAACCCTGGAGCTGGATAACTTTGAGAAGAGATGAGGAACCACAAAGGGAACAGGAAATGGAAGAGAGACTCTCAGGTGTTGAAGAGACAATAGCAGAAATTGATACATCACTCAAAGAAAAAGTAAAATCGGAAAGGTACCAAAAATAAAACATCCAAGGTATCAAGGACTCCATGAAAAGACAAAACTTAAGAATAAGAGGAATAGATGAAAAAGATCCCAGGGTCCAAGCTCCAGAAAATCATAGAAAAAAGATTTCTCAACATAAAAAAAGAGATATCCATAAGCATACAAGAGGCCTACAGAAGACGAAATAGACTAGAAAGAAAAGAAACTAACTCCTCATGTCATATAACAGTAAAAACACTGAATCTACAGAACAAAGAAAAATTATTAAAAGAAGTAAAGGAAAAAGGAGAAATAACATATAAAGGTGGACCTTTCAGAATCACACCAGACTTCTCAACAGAAACTATGAAAGCCAGAAGGGCCTGAGCAGATATCATGCAGAATCAAAGAGACCACAGATACCAATCCAGACTACTATTCCCAGAAAAGATTTCAATCATAATAGATGGAGAAAACAAAATATTCCAAACATTCTAAACTTAAACAATATCTTCACAGCAACCCAACCTTACAGAAGATATTAGAATGAAGACTCCAATACAATAAAATAAATAACACCCAAGGAAACACAGGATATAGATAACTTCACAATAAAAAACTAAAAGAAAACAAGGATAGAAACACAGTAAGTCCACCAAATGCACAATAAAAGGAACTAACATTCATTGGTCACAATTATCTCTTAACATCAATGGACTCACCTTTCCAATAAGAAAACACCGACTAACTGAATTGCTGCAGAAACAAGATCCAACATTCTGCTGCATCCAAGAAACATACCTCTGCAACAAAGATAGACACTGTATCAGAGTAATGGGCTAGAAAAAAAGTTTTTCAAACAAACAAACCCAGAAAACAAGCTGAGGTAGTTATACCAATATATAGTAAATAGAGTTTCATGCAAAATTAATCAAAAAAGGTGAGGAAGAGCTCTTCATTCTCATCAAAGGAAAAAATCCACCTGGAGCAAATCGTAATCCTGAACATCTATGCCCCAAATCCAAGAGCACTTGCATTTGTAAATGAAACATTGCTAAAGCTTAATTCACACCTTAATAGAGGGAGACTTCAACACTCCACCCTCACCAAGAGACAGATCATCTAGACAGAAGCTAAGTAGGGATATAATGACACTTTCAAATACCCTAAATCAAATGGACATAATAGATGTCTACAGAACTTTTCACCCAAACTCAAAAGATTATACCTTCTTTTCAACACCTCATGGAACCGTCTCAAAAACTGACCATATAGTCAGACACAAAGCAAGCCTCAATATATGCAAGAAGATCAAATAATCCCTTGTATACTATCAGACATCATGTCTTAAAACTAAACCTCAGCTACAGAAATAACAACAACAACAAAAAGCCTGCATACACATGGAAACTAAAGATCTCTCTACTCAGTGACAGTTTGGTCAGGGAAGAAATGAAAAAAAAGAGACTAGAAACTTTCTAAAATTCAATAAAAATGAAGGCATAACTTACCTAAACCTATGGAACACAATGAAAGGAGTGCTAAGAGGAAAGTACATAGCACTAAGTGCCTCCAGAAAAAAGTCGGACACATATATTACAAACATTTTAATGGCACACTTGAAATTAATAGGAGAAAAAGAAGCAGACACACCCAAGAGGAGCAGATGGTTGGAAATAATCAAACTCAGAACTGAAATAAATAAATTAGAAACAAAGAAAACAAAAAAATCAATGAGACAAAGAACTTGTTCTTTGAGAAAATCAACAAGATACACATACCACTTAGTCTTAATTAGAAGGTAGAGAGAAACTATCAAAATTGTCAAAATCAGAAACAAAAGGGGAACATAACTACAGATACTGAGAGAATCCAATCATTAAGTTTTACTACAGAAGCCTATATGCCACAAAATTTGAAAATATAAATTAAATGAACAAAGTTTTTGATATATTTTATTTACTAAAATTTAATCAAGATCAGGTAAAAAGATTGAATAGGCCTATATCCCCCAAAGAAAAAGAAGCAGTCATGAAAAGTCTCTCTTCCAAAAAAAGGCCCAGGGCCAGATGGTTTCAGTACAGAATTCTACCAGACCTTCAAAGAAGAGTTAACTCCAATTCTCTTCAAACTATTCTACAAAATAGAAACAGAAGGAACACTACCAAAATCACTCTATGAAGCCACAGTCACGCTGATACCTAAACCATACAAAGACCCAACAAAAAAGAGGTCTTCAACCTTATCTTTCTTATGAACAATGATACAAAAATACTTAATAAAATATTTGCAAAGAGGATCCAAGAACACATAAAAGATGTCATCTACCATGACAATGTAGGCTTCATCCCAGGTGTGAGGGGTGGTTCAATATATGGAAATCCATCAATGTAATCTATCACATAAACAAGTAAGAAAACCATATTATCATCTCCTTAGATTCTGGGAAAACATTTGATAATATTCTATACCCACTCATGTTTAAAGTCTTGGAGAGATCAGGGATACAAGGCACAAACCTAAACATAGTAAAGACAATATACAGCAAGCCTATAGCCAACATCAAACTAAACAGAGAGAAACTTAAATTAATCCCACTTTAATCAGGTACAGGGCAAGGCTGCCCACTTTCTCCTTTTCTCTTCAACATAGTACTTGAAGTCCTAGCTAGAGCAATAAGACAACTAAAGGATATCAACTGGATACAAATCTGAAAGGAAGAAAATAAAGTATTACTATTTGCAGCTGATAGGAGAGTATACATGAATGACTCCAAAAATTCTACCAGAGAACTCCTTTACGTGATGAACACCTTCAGCAAAATGTCTGGATACAAAATTAACTCAAAAAAATCACTAGGCTCCTTTATACGAATGACAGAAGGGATGAGAAAGTAGGAAAACTACACCCTTCACAATAGCCACAGATAAGATAAAGTACCTTAGTGTGACTCTAACCAAGCAAGTGAAAGACCTGTTTGAAAAAACAACAACAACAAAAAAAAAACAACTTCAAGTCTCTGAAGTAAGAAATTAAATAATATCAGAAGATGGAATGATCTCCCATGCTCATGGATATGTAGGATTAATATTGTGAAAATGACCATCCTGTCAAAAGCAATCTTCAGATTCAATGTAATTCCCATCAAAATAGCAACACAATTCTTTACAGAACTTTAAGGAAAAATTCACTATTTCGTATGGAAAAACAAACAAACAAACAAACAAAAACAGAATTGCTAAAACAACCCTGTACAACAACAGATTGTTAGGAGGTATCTCTATCCCTGATCTGAAGCTGTACTACAGAGCAACAGTAATAAAAACTGCATGGTACTGGCATAGAAACAGACTGGTGGAACAAAGATATCAAATAGAATACCCAGGAATAGACACCAACGCCTATGGATACTTGATTTTTGACAAAGAAGCCAAAATCACACAGTGGAAAAAAATATAGCATCTTGAAAACATGGTGATAGTCTAACTGGATGTAAACATGTAGAAAAGTGCAAATAGATCCATATTTATCACCCTTCCCTAAACTAAAGTCCTGGATCAAAGACCTCAACATAAAACCAGACATACTAAATCTGCTAGAAGTAACAGTGGGGAAGAGCCTTGAATTCATTGGCACAAGAGACAACTTCCTGAACAAAACATCAATAGCACAGGCTCTAAGATCAACAATCAATTAATAGGACCTCATAAAACTGAAAAGCTTCTGTAAAGCAAAAGATACTGTCATCACAAGAAAATGACAGCCTTGAGATTGGGAAAAGATTTTCACCAACCCTGTATCTGACAGAGTGCTAATATTCAGAATATATAAAGAATCCAATAAGTTAAAAAGAAGAAAAGTAGTCTTATTAAAAATGGGTTACAGTGTTAAACAGAGAATTCTCAACGGAGGAATATTGAATGGTAGAGGAAACACTTAAAGAAATGATCAATGTTCGTAGTCATCAGGGAAATGCAAATCAAAACCACCCTGAGATTTCACCTTATACACATCAGAGTGGCTAAATAACAAAGTCAAGTGGGAATACATTCTAGAGAGGATGTGGAGAAAAGGGAGCCCTCCTCCATTGGTAGGAATGTCACCATGTACAACCACTTTGGAAGTCTATTTGGCACTTTCTCAGAAAATTAGGAATAGTGCTAACTCAAGATCCTGCTATATCACTCCTAGTTATTTATCCAAAATATGCTCAAGTGTACAACAAGGACATTTGCTCAACCATGTTTGTAGCAGCTTTATTTTTAATAGCCAGAAGCCAGAAACAACCCAGATGTCCCTTAATGGAGGAATGATACAGAAATTTTGATACATTTATACAATGGAATACTACTCGGCAATTAAAAACAAGGTAATCGTGAGATTTGCAGGCAAATGGTGGGAACCAAAAAAGATCAACCTGAGTGAGGTATCCTAGAAGCTAAAGACACACATGGTATATACTCACTTATAAGTGTCTATTAGACATGTAATATAGAATAAACATACTAAAATCTGTATATCTAAAGAAGCTAGTCAAGAAGGAGGACCTGGGTAAGATAAGCAATCCTCACTCAGAAACTCAAATGAGATTGACCTTGGAAGAGGGAGAAAACGGAACAAGACAGGAGCCTACCACAGAGGGCCTCTGAAAGACTCTATCTGGCAGGGAACCAAAGCAGATGTTGAGACTCATATCCAAACTTTGGGTAGCATGCAGGGAATCTTAGGAAAGTAGGGGGAGATAGAAAACATGAAGAGGTCTGGAACTCCCCAAGGGATCAATAGAGCCAAAAATCTTGGCACAGGTTTCTTTTATGAGATTGATATTACAATCAAGGACCATGCATGGAGATAATCTAGAATCCCTACACAAATTTAGCTTATGGCAGCCCAGTATCGAAGTGGGTTCCATAATAATGGGTACAGGGACTGTTTCTGACATGAAGCCAATGGTTGGCTCTTTGATCACCTTCTCTTGAGAGGCAGGTAGCCTAACCAGGACACAGAGGAAGATAATGCAGCCAGTCTTGATGAGACATGATAGGCTAGGGTCATACGGAAGGGGATGAGCACCTCCTCTATCTATGTACTTGGGGAGGGGCATGGGAGAAGATGAGGGATGGCAGGTGGGATTGGGAGTGTGAGATGAATGGGGCTACAGCTGGGATACAAAGTGAATAAACTGTAATTAATATAATACTAAAATAAATAAATAAAATAATAAAATAAAAATATATTGCTTCTTGAATTTTTTGAAATATTTCATACAGCTTGGCTTTTGGCCATTGTTTTTGGACTATCTACTTTTTCTCCTCTCTACATACTATTCACAATTTCAAGAGTAATTATAGAAAACAATATATAAATACATACTCTGTTCCTTAATATGAAATACATCTTGCCTATTATTATTTTTTGTTATGAAGAAGCTAATTTTTAAAGATATATTTTATTTTTATTTCTATTAATTATAGTGCATCCAATTTTGTTTCCCACCTGTAGCGCCCTCCCTCTTCCCCTTGCAATCCCACTCTCCCTCCTTCTTCTCCACCGATGTCCCTCTCCCAATCCACTGATGGGGAGGTCCTCCTCCCCTTCCATCTGATCCTAGTCTATCAGGTCTAGAGTAGATGCATTGTCTTCCTCTGTGGCCTGGCAAGGCTGCACCCCCCTGAAGCGGAGGTGATCAAAGAACAGGCCCCTGAGTTCATGTTAGAGACAGTCCTTGTTGCCATTACTAAGGAACCCACTTGGGCAGTGAGCTGTCATGATCTACATCTGTGCAGGGGTTCTAGGTTATCTCTATGAATGACATCTTGTCTATTATTGAAAAACTAGGACTAACAAGTCAATATTTATATTCATCCAGAACTTAGGACATCTTAATTTTAGACTCATAAACTTCTTTACTGTTAACAATATTTTAATATAACAGTACATCCTCAAATGGCTAAGCAACTATGAAGAAATTACCTCAAATTTCTACATATGTAAAGCAAATCTGTGAAAAAGTAACATATATTAGAAATTCCATGAGTAAGTCTAAAATGCTCACAATTTCTGCTTCACTGTGTCTGTCTTTGCCCTTGGGGTATCAGGCTAGTTGTGCACCATGCTGGACTAGATGGAGTGAAGCATACCTGGAGGGGCCATTGGATACAATGCTGAATCTAGGTTGGTGGTGAGTGTGTGAGTAACACCTTTTTGGAAGACAGATTCAGTGAAACAGCTCATTTAACAGGGGGAGAACAAAGGCTATTTAAAACTTTAGAGAGTGGATAGAGGTTTGGGGGTGAATGTATATTATTGGCTAAGGCCAAGATACTGGTAATGAGTTATTTGCATGAAGAGAAATTCCAGGTGCTTGCTGGACATGACCTTATAAGGAAAGAAGAAGTTTAACCTCCTGTAACCTGTTTACAAAACTACATGACCACCTCAAGGGTGGCAGAGGTGAGGGCACTAAAGCTGTGTGTGGCAGGACATGCATTCCCAGAGCAAGGAGAGAGTGATATTACTCTTGCAGGTCTCAAGAAAAGATTTTTGGGGTTTGGACTTCCATTGACCTCACTCCTGAGCTAAGCCTTGGTCACATGGCTCTCCAGCACCACAAATGTCCACTACTATGTTGTCAGACTGTGTGCACTTTTGTTTCTTGGGATTTATTTCCCAGTATATATGCTAGTAAATAAAGTCCAAACATAATTGGGAGAGTATGAAACAGGCATACATGTACTCAAATTCTATTCTCAAATAAAATCTCTTGTTTGAATGAGTTCTTATTAGTCATTGTAGAAAAAATATATTACAGTCATAGAATATTGCATCTAGAATGAACATTGGTTACTACTGTTTGTGTCAATTCCTGGGCATGATGGCACTGGGCTGTAACATCAGTTACTCAGGAGGCTGAGGATAGATGATTTTGAGCTAGTTGCTTGTCTGGGTGAGTTTCAAATCAACATGTTAAGTGGATTGGCAAACAATAATGGTGTAGAAGCCACTGAGGATGGGCAGCACCCTCGTAATCATCTTTAGAATCTATCTAATATTTCTCCAGTAATGCTGGAATGGAAAACATCACAATTGTCCTTTCTTAGTGTTTGAAATATCAGATGAATAGGTGGATATATCTAAGCCTAGCAAGAGAAAGCTGTTTCCTCCTGGCGAAAAGAATGGATTCTGAGTCCTACTTCTGGCCTTGGATATAGACATGTCATTCTCAGTTACTCCAGTCATTCTATATTATTGTCTCTTCCCTTAAAAGTTAATTCTGCAGAGTACAGGGAATCATATGAAAGAAGGGGAGTTAGTCTGATGGGGAAAGGATAGGAGCTCCACAAGGACCACATATATCTGGGCACAGGGTCTTTTCTGAGACTGACATGCAACCAAGGACCATGTATGGATATAACCTAGAACCTCTGCTCAGATGTAGCCTGTGGTAGCTCAGTAACCAATTGGTTTCCCATAGTGAGGGGAACAAGGAGTATTTCTAACAGGAACTCAATGATTGGCTCTTTGACCTCCCCACCCCCCAAGGGAGGAGCAGTCCTGTTAGGCCACAGAGGAGGGCTTTGCAGCCAGTCCTGAAGATACCTGATAAAACAGGATCAGATGAATGGGGAGGAGGTCCCCCCTATTAGTGAACTTGGAAAGGGGCACGGTAGAGATGAGGGAGGGAGGGTGGGACTGGGAGGGAATGAGGGATCGGGACACGGCTGGGATACAGAGTTAATAAAATGTAACTGATAAGAAAAAAATAAAATTTAAAAAAAGTTAATTCTAAGGTGTTTGTTTGCCACTTGACCAGAAAAATGCTCCTCAGAATTTCTGATTCATCATAAGGCATGCCAAGGCTATGGGAGGAATACTTATCTCTTTATTGAAATAATATACATACTATGCCCATCCCCAAGAAGCCACTGCCTTGAGGTACTTGTTTACAGATCTTCAAAGCTAATTCTGTCCACTTTTATCAGTTCTAACTAAAAAAGCGTAACTTTTCCCTTTCTCGATTGCTTCTTGGGATACAGGCCAAAATCCTGAGTATGCTTGTCCTGACACTGGACATTATCACTCTGTCTTTGAAGACTTCTCTCAACCAACCTCAGCACTATGACACTATTTGTCAACCTCAATTGCTGAACAACCCTATTTCTTGAACCCTAACTCAAAATGCGTGACTTTCCCTCTTCCTCTTAACTATGTAACCTCCTCCCAGCAGTTGCCAAGGTTCACAGCTTGCCTTTCCATTTGCTTTTCTCTCAAACTCTAACAAAATGGTCTTTGGTCTTCGTAGAGGAATTTTAATTTTGAACCTGGCTGTTCTGGCAAGAGATCACATCCAAAGAGGTCTTGTAGGTCTGGGTGATCTGGCTGCAATAGAAACACACCTTTTGTCCAGGAGATAGAGGCAAGCAGATCTAAGTTCAAGGTCATCCTGATATAGAGCAAATTTCAGGTAAGGGGAAAAAAATAGATCCAGGGTTGGTGGTACTCGCCTTTAATATTAAGCAATGAAGGTAAATTTAGTTTGTAAAAGTACCTATATTTGAAAGTGATGTCTAATTGAGTGTCAGAAAAGGTGACAAATCAGGGAAATTTGACGGAATAGGATATGCCCAACTCTCATGAGAAGAGATAAGAAAGGGAAGCTACATAAGGGGCAATAGAGACTGAGAAGGAGGCAGTTTTTCAGGGACAGTAATAAGAGATTAAGTTTGCAGAAAGAGAACTCAGGTGAGTAAGACAGAGAATGAGAAGGAGCCAGAGGATTAGAAAAGATTGTTGGTGTTACTGTGGCCAAGCAGAGCAATTCAGAGGCTGAGAGAAAAGCCATGTTAAATAAGTTAAATTCAGAGAGAAGTTTGAGCAAGAACAGCTGAGTTTTACCAGCAACCCAGAGCTCAGCGAGAAAATGTAAGCCTATTAAGCAAGATTGTTTGGATGATAGACGCTTCCAGGACTTGGCCTAGCTTAGCAGACAAAGGCAATAATCCTCTGAGACAACTACTGAACCAGGAGATTCAAAGTTCCTTTTACAGGTCTTCCTTCTGAGTCCTTTAAAAAATATTAATCACTGAGATTAAAAACGTACAAAAGAGAGCCCTGAAGAAGGATCAAGCACAAGCTACATAGTGGTAGCCAGTCTGAAAGAACAATGAACAAAATGCAAGAAAGGGATAGGAAAGAAAGTTCTCTGACATGAACTCATTTGCCTGCTCTTTGATCACTTCCCCCTGGAGGGATGACCTTGCCAGCCCAGAGAGAAAGAGGATCCACACAGTTCTGATGAAACTTGATAGGCTAGGATTAAATAGTATGAAGGAGGATTCCCTCTTTCAGTGCACTAGGGGAGGGGAATAGGGGGAAGAGGGAGGATGGGTGAGACTCAAAGAGATAAAGGGGGAGGCTACTATAGGGGTAGAAAGTGAATAAATTGTAAAAAATATATATATATAAAAAAATAAAAAGAGAGAAAAACAACTACCTAAATTTCTAGCTGTGAAGATTAAGGATAAGAGAATACTGATGACTTTTTGGTTGTTCTATCCATGCTGAATTAGATATAACATCCAGATCTCTTCTTAGCATATTGCTTTTCCAGTACTTTAGCTAGGAGAATGATTTCCCTAAATCCAGTTTTGCCTGGAGCCTTTGACTTAAACACTTTAAACAGCGTAGAATACTTTTTTTTTCCTGTGACATCCAACATATTTTCAAACTCAATAACTTTTTCTTTTTACATCAGTGAAATCAAAATAACATTATGAAAAGGTTAATAGTATTACAGCTTGTCTCTCTGCTGTTTGTCTTTAAGTAAGTAGGAGAGCCTGTGGGAGCAACATGGGGTAATAAAGGTTAATCACTGGGAGCTTAAGGGTGCTTATGCTTAATTGGTGGGCGATTGAAGATGCTCAAGGTTAATAGCTATGTTTTCAAAGCTAGTAATTCCTTTCATACATGTTCTCCACTGTGAGAACTGCCAAAACTATCAGTAAGTTCTAACCACTAGCCAAAGGGATAGCAAATTCAGGAGCCCAAGTAGATTTGTGGATAAGGGAGATTGTATAAACCCTAGAGATAAGTTTCAAAAATAGTAATCTTCAAAGGAGTTCATCCTTTTCTAGTTTCTCATTCACATGGGTTTAGTTTTCTATTATAGAAGAAACTCCAAATGTAAGTTTTCGTAAAGTCTATAAAAGCAATAAAATTTAAAACAGAAAATCAACTCACTGCCTTTTAGAGGCTACTTCTGAGTTTAAAAACTAGAGAGAGCATTTTTGGTGTGGTATTTTCAAGATGCTCTTTAATGACTTTATAATGTCTTCAAACATCAGTGTGTTAAAAGGATATTTCTAGGTCTGGACTTGTTAGATTGTAATGAAATCCTTAAGAGGTGAGGTAGGAAAGAGTGAAATTATTTTCAAGAGCTGTAAACATAAAACAATTGTGAGGTCTGGATAATTTCTTATGTTTTTTTGTTTGTTTGTTTGTTTCCAAGCCACGAGGTGAGCATTTGTGTTCCATCAAAGTTTTCTGCCATTATTTTCTGCTTCACCACAGACACAAAAGCAATGAAGCTGATTGAAATCTCCAAAACTATGAGGTAAGACAAACATTTTATCTTTTTAAGTTCATTCCTCTCTGGCATTTGCTATAATAATAAGTAGTTGACAAATATGGTACTCATGTCTGTACTGATACATGGTCCAGAGAGAGTTTTTTAGCTGGCTTATAGGAATTCAGAAAACTTTAGAAGAGTAGATTAGAATATTATAAGACAGTTTCACTTAAGCAAGTACAGTAAGGTCTTTGAAATTCAGAACTGTAATAGGAATGGATACAGTAAGCACTATTAAGATCTCCAGTGGAAAAGAGAACTGCAATAGAGGTTAGATGTGAGACCATGCATTTTACACCATGACAAAGAATTTGCAAGCAATCTAACTAGGCCCTAAGATTTTTTGTGAGACTGAGTTTCAAGGTGACAGGAAATTTCAGCCAAACACAGCATGAGTACAGAAGAACAGAACAAATAACCTTTTACAGTTTGACTAAAAAGTAAAGGAGGCCAATGGGGTAAGACAAGGTACAATTGCTAAGGAGAATTTCTCCCATAGTAAAATATATGCTAGGCATGGTGGTATATACTGAGGAAGGAGATTCATAAATTTTAAACCAGTATGGTTTACATGGCAAGCTTGTTACTATCCTTCCCTATGTACTGAGACTCTGTCTCAAAACATGAATATCAAGGGCTTTGCACTGTGACAATTGGAAATAATCCTTGAAGGCATTGTAGGAATTGGTATTTCTCTACTTATTATAGGCCTAAATGTGCAAGAGAAGAAACTTTAGAAAAGATTTCACAAGTCAATCTTTTGGAATGGTTTGAGTGTCCTGTATATCTATAGCTGATGGAGATATGTTACTGGCTAGGGATTAAGAGACACCTGTAGCTGTGGCTCAAGAAGACCAAGGCACAGCACATAAAAGCAGTATACATGGGGACTGCCTACCTGGTACTATTGATGAACACAGGAAATACTAACCGGTTATGAAAGTTTTTAAGGCATGGAATCCTGAAAGTGAGCAGTTTTCACTATTGTCCTTGGCTGAAAGCTAGAAATATCCTTAATCCTGTCACAGTTCTCTTCTCTTAAATTAGTACCCTTCCTCTGTGGCCTGAAGATACCTGATAAAACAGGGTCAGATGAAAGGGGAGGAGGTCCTCCCCTATCAGTGGACTTGGAAAGGGGCAGGGAGGAGACCAGGGAGGGAGTGTGGGGTTGGGGAGGGAATGAGGGAGCAGGATACAGCTGGGACACAGAGTTAACAAAATGTAACTAAAAAGAAAAAAATAATAAAAAAATAAAAAAAATTAGTACCCTTCCTAGTATACTACTCTCAAGCATACGTTCAAAGCTAAGAAACACCCGGAGACCTTGTGCATGGGCTACCTGGTGAAGCTAACTAACTCATTGCCATTCTTCATGCAAGGTTCTGACATGAGTCCTATAAGAAGCCTCTAGGTAAATAGATCTTTGGTATCCCATTTCTGGGTACCTATTTCTGATATACAGGGGCTCTGCCTTCTTTCTCATAAGCTTCTATTTTTAACCCCATTATCAAACCTCTTTCTGAAAAACACCCTTCCATGGTCTGTGAATTCCATTCCACTTTTCAAAATTTCAGAACAAGAATGTGGGAGCCATTGGCAAGAGCTTACTTTAGTGTCTGTTAAATTTCCTGGAACCTAGTCCATGATCAACAGCCTACTAAAGAATAGAAAGCCTTCATCACCTTCAAGGACACCCTACATCCCTAAATCACTGTTATTAGTCATGAAGACTTGTGAAATATAAGAATGACAAGGTCATGAAGATGCCTACTGGGTTTACAAAGAAAAGTTTATGAGAAAAGGCAATGAGTTCTAGGATCAGAATATTTGTAAACAGCACCTGACAAAGCAATGCATAGTGCTGTGATAATGAAGGTCAAACTGCAATGGAGACCCTAGAATATCAGAGATAGAGGGATGTGGAAAACCTACAAAGAATAGCTCTAACCAGTGTACAAAATTATCCAAGACAGAGGGCATGTCGGCGCCAGTCAGCAAAGAAATGGGAAGTGGATTGCCTGCTGCTTTAGGAACTCATATACCAACAAAGAGTGCTGCAGTTGTCACATGTATAAATCTTGGATTTAATATTTACCATGATGTTTTTTTTAATCTTGTTTTTTTCCCTGCTCTCTCTCTCTTTGATTTCTTATTTCTTTCCTTTTGAAACTATACACTTTTCTCCATACCGCTGTATCTTTCATGTATGTATTACCCCACCACCACCTAATTTTTACTGGTATTTATGACTGAGTTGAGTCTCAGAGGAGATTTTGGATATGAACGTTTGAGCAATGTTTGAACATAAGGCTTTGGTAAAATGGACGTGAGTCTATTTTGTCCAGGAAGAGAAAGCCATAATTTGCATCTGCATTGTCTTCTAAAGTATCATATTTTAAGGTATTATTCCCTTGATTAGCACTGTTAATAATTAGCAGCAATATTATAAAGCAGAGTTCAATATGAGGCCTTTCAGTCGCTGGGAGATATGACTCCATGACCTGCTCCTCCCCCCAGTGTGTGATACTGATGACTTTTACATCTTTTCACTTTCTGGATATGATGTGAACAATTTTCTTTTCTACTGTGTGCTGATTGTCATAATATAATGCCTAACAACTGAGCCAATCAGTGATGTATTATAGCTCTGAAACTAGAAGTCAAAATCATTGTTTTCATTTCATTAGTTGATTTATCTTGGTTACTTATTACAGTAATGGAAAGCTCTTTACATGCAAGATGCGTCATGCAATCAAAGCTGATTTTCTAATCTTAATGGAATATTAGACATTAAATAGTGACTATCACTTAATCAATACACAGGGTAAAAATTTGGACAAATATTCCCCTTGGAAGGGTCCTTAAAGATGCTGTACTTGCACTTCAGATAGTGAATAGAAGAACCAGAAGACTAGAGAGACTGAATGATGTGCTCAATGTCATTCAATCCAGCTCAAACCAGGACCTGATAATTTTCTGCCTGGCTACCATTTAGCCACAGATAGATTATAGCTTTTCCTGAATTGAAGATTATAATATAAATGTAACATGCATATGTAATGTCTGTATACACAAATATATATATATATATATATATATATATATATATATATATATATATATATATATATATATACACACACACACACACACATGCACACTATACACACACATATGAGTCAATTTAGGGAAAGGCTAAAAAGTCAGGATTTATTCATTTCACAACCTTATTTATTTTTTTGAGACAAGGTTTTAATGTGTTATAGAGCTTGGCTGTCCTGCGCTCACTATGTAGACCAGGTTGGTCACAAACTCACAGAGATCTGCCTGCCTCTGCCTTCTGAGTGTTGGGATTAAAGGCTGTGCCAACACACCTGGATAAATGAAAGTTTTACTGAAAGCACATATAATTAACAACAAAACTGAAGAATTTTTACCTATACTGAAATTTTCTCATAAGTGACAAAACATTTAAAATTTTGTGTTTAACAATAATCAGCTATCTTTCTCATTGAATCCTGATTGCTTTGGTTGCTATTTATTACTAATGAGTCATTCTTAATAAAGCTTTCTAGAGAAATCAGACATTAATGTTTTCACCAACTGTGACATAGATAGTGATAAAAAAATATTTACAACACTCATTAACACATTTTGAAAATTTCATCACTGAATGTATGCTGGAGGTGGGTTTGTGATTGTTATTTATCTACTTTTGCCATTAATAACCTGTTCTTCCATTAAATGAAGTTAGATTGGAAAGACTGATTTATTTAAAATAACTCAGTGGAAAATCCAGGATCTAAGATGATGTTGCCAACGACGCAGGGTAGATGAACAGCAGCTTGTAAGTGAGAGCAGGATCACTGGCAGGCCATATTGTGGACCCCAAAATCCTGACATATGTGTTTCAGGTGAGAAGAGAATCCACGGGGAAACTCGAAGATCCATCTTCAGGCCATCCAGCTAATACTGGAAAAAATATTCCCAGGCTACCACCCAACACTGCCTCAACCCTAGGATACCTGCCCAATCCCACCATTTGTGGATACCTGAGACAAGCCACAGCTCTCTGCGATCTGACTCTGCAACCCTACGCCACTCAACCAAAGTCGCCATATGTGGATATATTCCTGGGACAGGCAACAGTGGCACACGCAGGGGTTGGGGGAAGGCTTATACCCTGCAGTCTTAGACCACTCAACCAAACCCACTGGCACCTGCGGCTGCAGCTCACTCAACTCTGACCCAGAAGCCCTAGACTACCCAATGGAATGCACCATCAGTGGATACTTTCCTGGAACTTGCAACATGCAGGCAGGAATCCTACCCTACAATCTTAGGCCATACCTTCAAGGACAGGCAGCAGTGGGGCAGGCATGATTTTGAACCCTCAGCCTTAGGCCACCCACCGCCCAAGCCCACTTTCTGTGGATATCTTCCTGGAAGAAGAGCCAGACAGCTCTGACCTGGGGTGCTCACTCTCATTGCCTGTGGCGTGAATACCTTCCTGTACTGTGGGTGATACTCCAATCCTGGGAGCCCACTCTCACAGTCCTGTGGACACCTTCCTGGTCACAGAGGCTAGTGGCACTCACTCTCACAGCCCTGTGAATGGGATACATTATAGTATTGTTGGGGAGGCACAGCTACGTTCTGCTTACACCCCTCCTGCCTGGCTCACCAAGGTCAGAATCAGCCATCACAACACAGATAGTGAACACAGTGGAGCTGAGATAAGGTTGGGACCAAGGTTCCATTTTCCACCATCTAAGGGAAACCTGTGGGACAGTGGAACAGCTCTAAACAAAGAGATCTATCTAACAGTGTCCCAACAGCCTGGCTCACATAGGCCAGAATAAGACAGTCCATCACATATAGGAAACCCAGTGGAGCTGATCCAAGTTCCATTGTCCTCCCTAAGGATGTCTGTGGGGCATTAGAGTAGCTCTAGGCTTGGAAATCTTTCTGCCTGTTCCCCAGCATCATATCACACCTGGATCACAAACAACACAGCCAGGATATCATGCAGAAACTTAGAAATCACAGATGCTAATGCAGACAACTATTTCTAGCAAAATTTTCAACCAACGTATACGGAGAAAACAAAACATTCCATGACATAACTAAACTTAAACAATGTATACCCAGTAATCCAGCCCTACAGAAGATACTAGAAGGAAAACTTCAACCCAAGGAGATCAAATAAGCCCAAGAAAACACAGAATAAAACACAATCACATCAAAAAAACAAAAGAAAACAAACATGAATACACAACCACTACCAACTCCACAATAAAAAGAACCAATAATAATTGGTCACGAATATCAATTAACATCAATGGTCTCAACTTCTCAACTCTCCAATAAAAAACACAGACTAACAGATTGATTGTGGATACAGGATCCAACATTTTCCTGCATCCAAGAAACACCCCTCTGCAACAAAGATAGACACTACCTCAGAGTAAAGGGCTGGAGAAAAGGTTTTCCAAGCAGATGGACACAAGAAGCAAGCTGAAGTAGCCGTCCCAATATCTAATAAAATAGACTTTCAACCAATATTAATTAAGAGATGGAAAAGGACACTTCAATGTCATCAAAGGAAAAATCCACCAGGAGGACATCACACTCCTGAATATTTATGCACCAAAAACGAGGGTCCCTCCATTTGTCAAAGAAAACTTATTAAAGCTTAATAAATCACACATTGATCCCAACAACTTAAAGTGGGAGACTTAAACACCCCAGTATAGCCAGGAGATAGATCATTGAGACAGCTCAGCAGAGAAATAATGACAAATACAGAGGTCTTAAATCAAATAGACCTAATAGATGTCCACAGAAACTTTCACCCAAACACATAAGAGTGTAGATTCTTCTTAGCATCTCATGGAACCTTCTCCAAAATTCACCATATGTTGGACACAAAGCAAGACTCAACACATACAAGAACATTGAAATAATCTCTTGTGTCCTATCATACCACCATAGTCTAAAACTAGACCTCTACAACAACAGAATTTCAAAAAGCCTACATATGCTTGGAAACTAAACAACTCTCTATTCAGTGACAGACAGATCAGAGAAGGAATAAAAAAAAAAATTAAAGAATTCCTAAAATTCAATGGAAATGAAGGCATACTTACCCAAACTTATGGGATACAATGAAAGCATTGCTAATAGGAAAGTTCATAGCAGTAAGTGCCTTCATAAGGAAATTCCAGGCATCTTATACAAGCAACATAATGGCAAACTGGAAAGCACTAAAAAGCAAAGCAAAACAAACAAACAAACAAAAACAGATAGAAGCTGAAAAGAGCCCAGATGCCCCTCAGTGGAGGAATGGATTCACAAAGTGTGGTATATCTACACAATGGAATATTACTCAGCAATAAAAAACAAGGAAATCATGAAATTTGCAGGTAAATGGTGGGATCTGGAAAAGAACATCCTGAGTGAGCTATCCCAGAAACAGAAAGATACATACGGTATATACTCACTCATATAGACATATGATATAGGATAAACCTACTAAAATTTGTACACCTAAAGAGACAAATCAAGAGGGAGGACTCTTGCTAAAATGCTCAATTCCTATCCAGAAAGGCAAAGAGGATGGACATCAGAAGAAGGAGAAAAGAGGGAACAAGTCAGGAGCCTGACACAGAAGACCTCTGAAAGGCTCTGCCCTGCAGACTATCAATGTAGATGCTGAGACATATGGGTAACCTTTGGGCAAAGTGCAGGGAATCTTAGGAAAGAAGTGGGAAACAGTAAGATCTGGAGAGGACAGGAATTCCACAAGGAGAGCAACAGAACCAAAAAATCTGAGTACAGGGTTCCTTCCTGAGACTGATACTCTAACCAAGGACCATGCGTGGAGATAACCTAAGACCCCTGCACAGATGTAGCTCATGGCAATTCAGTATCCAAGTGGGTTCCATTGTAATAGGAACAGGGACTGTCCTTGACATGAACTGATTGGCCTGCTGTTTAACTACCTCCCCCTGAGGGGGAAGCAATGTTACCAAGGCACAGAAGAAGACAATGCATCCATTCCTGATGAGACCTAATTGACTAGGATCAGAAGGAAGGAAAAGAAGACCTCCCCTATCAGTGGACTTGGGGAGGGGCATGCATGCAGAGGGTGAAGGAAGGGAGGGATTGGGATGGGAGGAGGTAGGGAACCACAGGGGGGATACAAAGTGAATAAAGTGTAATTAATAATGAAAAAAAAAACAGATACACCCAAGAGGAGTATAATCAAACTCAGGGCTGAAATCAATACACTAGAAACAAAGAATCAATGAAACCAAGAGCTGGATCTTTGAAAAAATCAACAGCAAGATAGACAAACCCTTAGTCAAACTAACTAAAAGGCAAAGGGACAGTGTCCACATCAACAAAATCAGAAATGAAAAGGTGGGCATAACAAGACACTGAGGATATCCAAAAAATCATTAGGTCACACTTCAAAAGCCTATATGCAACAAACTTTAAAAATCTAAATGAAATGCACAATTTTATCGATATATTTCACTTACCAAAGATGAATCAAGAGCATGTAAGTAAGTTAAATAGTCTTATATTCACTAAGGAAAAAGAAACATTCATCAAAAGTCTCCCATCCAAAAAAAGCCCAGGGCCAGAGGTATTCAATGAAGAATTCTACCAGACTTTCAAAGAGCTATCACCAATACTCTTCAAACTATTTCACAGAATAAAACAGAAGAAACATTACCAAACTCATTCTATGAGGCCACAGTCACCTTGATATCTAAACCACACAAAGACCAGAAAAGAAAGAGGACTTGAGATCATTCTAGCTTATGGACATTGATGCAAAAATACTCAATAAAATACTCACAAACTGAATCCAAGAATTTATAAAAAAAAAAAATATATCCACAATGACCAAGTAGGCTTCATCCCAGGCATGCAGGGATGGTTCAACATATGAAAAGCTATCAATGTAATCCAATATATAAACAAACTGAAAGAAAAAAAGAAACCACATGATCATCTTCTTAGCCGCCAACAAAAATAAAAAGGCCTTTGATAAAATTCAATACCCGTTCATACTTAAAGTTTTGAAGAGATCAGGGACATGCCAAAATCAAACAAAATGAAGAAAAACTTAAATCAGTCCCACCAAAATCAAAGACAAGGCAAGGCTGCCCCCTCTCTCTATATCTCTTGACCACAGTTCTTAAAGTCCTAGATAGAGCAATAAGAAAACTAAAGGAGATCAAAGGGTTACAAATTGGAAAGGAAGAAGTCAAATTATCACTATTTGCAGCAGATTTGATAGTGTACATGAGTAACCCCAAAAATTCTGAGAGAGAACTGCTTCAGCTGATAAACCCCTTCAGCAATGTGGCTGGATACAAAATTAACTCAAAAAATCTGAAGCCCTCCTGTATACAAGATTCTCAGGGCTTGGGAGAATTAACCTAGTGAAAATGGCTATCCTACTAAAATCAATCTACAGATTCAACGCAATTCCCATAAAAATAACAACACAATTTTTTTACAGACATTGAAAGAACAGTTATCAATTTCATATGGAAAAATAAAAAAATCCAGAATAGCTAAAACAATAATGTACAATAAAAGATGTTCTGGAGGTATCTCACCCCAGATCTCAAGCTATACTATAGAGCAACAGTAATAAAAGTGGCATGGTCTTGGCATAGAAACATACTGGTGGACAGACCAATGGAATCAAATTGAAAACCCAGAAATAAACCCATATACATATAGAATCTTTGTTTTTGACAAAGAAGCCAAAACCATAAAATTGAAAAAGAGAGCATATTCAACAAATGGCACTGGTCTAACTGGATGTCTACAGGTAGAAAATTTAAAATAGACCCATGTTTATCACCCTGCACAAAGTTAAAGTCCAAGTGGATCAAAAAATTCAACATAAAATGAGACACACTAAAACTGTTAGAAAAAAAAGGAGGAAGAGCCTTGAACTCGTTGGCACAGGAGACAACTTCCTAAGCAGAACACCAACAGCACAGGCTCTAAAGTCAACAATTAACAAATGGGACCTCTTGAAACTGAAAATCTCTGTAAAGCAAAGTACACTGTCATCAGAACAAAATGACAGCCTACAGACTGGGAAAAAACCTTCACCAACCCTACATCTGACAGAGTGCTAATATCTAAAATATATAAAGAACTTAAGAAATTAAACACCAACAAACCAAGTAATACAATTTAAAAATGGGGTACAGAGCTAAACATAGAATTCTCAACAGAGGAATATCAAATGGCAGAGAAACAAATAAATGATCAATGTCCTTAGTCATTCAGAAAATGGAAATCAAAAGGACCTTGAGATTTCTCCTCACACCTATCAGAATGGCTAAAATGAAAATCTCAAGGTCTGATACATGCTGGAGAGAATTTAGAGAAAGGGGAACCCTCCTCCATTGCTGGTGGGAATCTAAGCTTGTACAGCCACTTTGGGAATCAATCTTGTGCTTCCTCAGTATATTAGGAATAGTGCTACCTCAAGATCAAGCTATACAACTCCTAGGTATATACCTAAAGATGCCCTACCATTCAATAAGGACATTGACTCAACCATGTTTGTAGCACTTCTATTCGTAATGGCCAGAAGCTGGAAACAACCTAGATGTCCTTCAAAGGAAGAAGGGATACAGAAAATGTGGTACATTTACACAATGGAATACTACTCAGCAATTAAAAACAAGGAAATCATGAAATTTGCAGGCAAATGGTGGAAACCAGAATAGATCATTCTGAGTGAGGTAATTCAGAAGCAGAAAAACACAAATGATATGTACTCACATGTAAGTGGATATTATCCATATAATATAGTATAAACATACTAAAATCTATAGCCCTAAAGAAACCAAACAATGAGGAGGATCCTAGGGAAGGTACTAAATCCTCATTTGGAAGGGCAAACAGGATAGATATCAGAAGTATGAGAAGACAACGAACAGGCCAGGAGTCTTCCATAGAGGACAGCTGAATGACTTTACCCACGACCATATCGAAGGAGTTACTGAGACTCATATCCAAACATTGGGCAGAGTGTCAGAATCTTTATGGAAGAAGGGGGAGAAAGACCTGGAAGAAACAGGTACTCCACAAGGAGACCAACAGAGCTAAAATGCCTGGGCCCAGTGGGGCCTCCAGAGCCAGATACTCTAGCTAAAGACCATTAATGGAGAGGACCTAGACCCTCTGTTCAAAGGAATCCCATTTGCTTCTCAGTTTCCAAGTGGGTTCCTTAGTTAGGGGTACATGGGCTGTTTTTGACATTAACTCAATGGTAGACTCTCTGATCACAGCTCCCTTTGGGGGAGAGCAGCCTTTCCAGGCCACAGAGTTAGATGATGCAGCCAGCCTTGATTAGCCTTGATAATCTAGGGTCAGATAGAAGGGGAGGTGATCTTCCCCTATCAGCGGACTAGGGAAAGGACATAGAGGGAATAAAGCGAGGGTGGTTGGGACTGGGAAGAAACAAGTGAGTGGGCTGCAATGGGGATACCAAGTGAATAAAATGTAATATATAAATATATAAATAAATAAATTTTAATTTAAAAAGTAATGTGTAGATGTAGCCCATGGCAGTTCAATGTCCAAGTGGCTTTCATAGTAATGGGAAGAGGGACTGCCTCTGACATGAACTGATTGGCCTGATCTTTGATCACCTCCCCCAGAGGGGGGAGCACCTTTACCAGGCCACAGAGGATGACAGTGCAGCCACTCCTGATGAGATCTGATAGACTAAGATCAGAAGGAAGGCGAGGGGGACCTCCCCTATCAGTGGACTTGGGGAAGGGCATGCATGAAGAAGGGAGAGGAAGGGTGGGAATGGGAAGGGAGGAGGAAGGGGTTTATTGAAGGATACAAAGTGAATAAAGTGCAATTAATAAAAGTTAAAAAAAGTAATGTGTATACCCATGCAGTGTGTAAAAGCTTGCTTGGCTCTACAAAAGAGAAGAAAAAGCCAGTTCATTTTGTGCTTATGCTGAGGAAACAAGTGACATTCATTATTGTAATTATATGTGAGATAGTTTTAAGAGTCCCACATTCTTAGCGAAAATCCCAGTTATTGTTTTATTTATTCTAAATTACAAAGGAAATAATTAATTACAAATTCTTCAATTATTTCATTATGCAGAACTAATAAAAAATTCTTTACATCTCAAAATGAAATAAAATAAAGTAAAATCACTCAGTGGGTAAATTCATTCCCACATGCTAATTCCCTTCTTTTAATATTGTTACCTTGTTGCAAATTGTACAAGAGAAAGACAGAATACATAATGCATTCCTAATGCAGTATTTGGAAACATTTAATTAAATGGAAATAGATTTGGTATTTTACTTTAGTATCTGGAAGGTTTAAGCAATGTAAAATTTATGCAAAGTACAATGTCAGCAGCACATCCCAGAGAGGTCTTTTGGAAAATTCTGTTAGCAGCTGTTGACAGAATACTTGAGAAGTTTGGGATTTTTAGTATATGGATGTGGGGAAACATTTCCAATAGACTGAAGCCAAAACTTACAGGTAGTCTTCCACAGTGATTTTTATAATAAGTAGGAAATTACAACAGAAAAACATAAGTGCTATTTAAAATTCCAAACCTATTAGTTTTTGGTTAATAGTGATGAAATAGTGATTGCTGTGAGCCATTTCCCATTTGTGAATCTAAGCAGCATGGCTCAATCCTCAGGTTTGTTCATGAAAGAATAATTATTACCACACATAACACAGTGAAGAATCAGAAACTATGACATAGATTTGGATTCCAAGCAACTGGATTTTTAAAAATTTTCTAAGAAGACTAAATTTATTAAATACCTAGAGTAAAAGTTTTGATTATAAGTATCCAACAGTATAAAAAGTACAAAACTGCTCTGTAGATATCTAATATATTAATACAAAGTGCATGACTACATACAGTACATCCTACGGGAAGAGTGGAGGGCAGAAGGCTGTGGTTGAAGTCCAGTAATAAATAAATAAATACATAAGTAGAAATGATCCATCAAAGTATATTCTACCACGAATACTGTAGCCAAGATGTACAATAACAAAAAAAAACACACAAATAAACAAAACAAGAAAAACACAAAACAAACCGATGTCAAAGTAATGCAGGGGAATGGTAATGGCTGGACTCTGTACCACACCAAGAGCTGTGGAGAACAGGCCCACTCACTGGGCATGTGGTGGCTTGTACTAGGTAGGTTTTTCCCAAAAGGAAGAAACACACAAACGGTGGCTTTCCTCATTGTGAAACACTAACAGACTTTAAAAATCCAGTTTTTAAAATAATCATGAGCAACAGAATTCTAAGGCAACCATGTACAGCTCCCTCTATGAGAGGTCTGAAGTGGTTCTATTGTTTTTCCTGAACTTTGAGAAGAGGCAATCAGACAACTTTAGTCGGGTTCTCCCAAAAAGCCCTCAGTGAGATCTAGAGGTGAGGAGCTCCGTAAAGCTTTCTTGATGCTCAGAAACCCAATTCCAAGAAGCCAGCCCAACCAACCCGCTTAGCCTCAACACACAACTCTTTTCTGCTAGTCAACTTTAAATAGTGAAAGAAAAACAAGACAACAACAAAACTCCAAACCCTAATAAGGTTATGTCAAGGCAAAGAGCTGTAGATAAAAACCTTCACAAAGGTCAACTGAGGTAGGAAATCCAGAGCTAGCACTGAATTGGGTGTATTTCAGTGAATCCCAGACAGTTGTGTAACACCAGCCAATTATTTAGATCCTTCAAACCCTCTACAAAATGTCTCAAGCAGCACCAACTGTGCCCATGCATCCCTAGGACTTGCATATTCTGTTTAAGTATTTTCCAGCCCCTGTGTTCTCTACTGTGTAGTGATGCTTTGGTATGATCCCTGTGTGAATGTTCACATCCTATAGGCTTGCCTACCCAGGAGCTTGCTTCTGATTTAGAAGATTCACATAAAGTCTTTTATCAGATATTGAGATAAGGGAGGTGACATGTACTTCTTTTGTGTTCAGAACTTGTTTCCTCCTTCAAGCTTTTTGCAGAAAGCTCAATATGTCCTGCTTAGTAATCAGTAGTACGGTTCTGAATCATCAGAACCTTGGCAACACCTTGGAATTTAAATTTTAAATATTTGTTATTATTATCATCTATTACAATTTGTTGCTCCCTCCCTTGTCTTCTCCTAATCCCACCTTCCCTCCCTCTACTCTACCTATGCCCCTCCCTTACTCCACTGATAAGGGAGGTCCTTCTCCCCTTCTATTTGACCCTAGCCTATCTCATCAGGACTGGTTGCATTGTCTTCCTCTGTGGCCTGGCAAGGATGCACCCCGCAGAGGGAGGTGATCAGAGAGCCTGTCGCTGAGTTCATGCTAGAGACAGCTCCTGCTCCCCATACTAGGGACCCCACTTGGAAACTGACTCTATGGGCTACATCTGAGCAAGGGTTTTAGGTACTGTCTATACATGGCCCTTGGTTGTTGGTTGTGCAGGGCACGCAGGACTCAGATTTTTTTTTTTTTGGCTCTGTCTCCTTTTGGAGCTCCTGTCCCCTCCAGGTCTTTCTATCTCCCCCTTCCTTCATAAGATTCCCTGCACTCTATCCAAAGTTTGGCTATGTGTCTCAGCCTCTGCTTTGCTCCCTCAATCAATAAAGTCTTTCAGAGGCCATCTGTGGTAAGCTCCCATGCTGTTCTCCATCTTCTGCTTCTAATATCTATCGCATTTGTCTTTCTGAATGAGGATTGCACATTTTCCCTAGGGTCTTCCTTGTTGTTTAACTTTAGGAGTATAGATTTTTAGTATGTTTATCCTATATTATATGGGTAATATCCACTTATGAGTGAGTATATACCATCTGTGTCTTTTTGCTTCTTGGATACCTCACTCATCTGGCACTTTTTCAGAAAATTAGGAATAGCGCTACCTCAAGATCCAGCTATAACATTCCTAAACATATATTCAAAATATGCTCAAGTATACAACAAGGACATTTGTTCAACCATGTTCATAGCAGCTCTATTCATAATAGCCAGAAACTGGGAACAACCTAGATGTCCCTCAACAGAGGAATGTATATAGAAATTGTGGCACATTTACACAATGGAATACTACTCAGATATTAAAAACAAGGAAATCGATGTTTAATGTGCATCCCAGGAGTCTACTGAGCGTATTTGAAAAACTCTAACTAGCAGTGTTTTCAAAGCAAAGACTCATGACCAAACCTTTGGCAGAGTACAGGGAATCATAAGAAAGAAGGGGAGTTAGTCTGATGAGGAAAGGATAGGAGCTCCACAAGGACCAAACATATCTGGGCACAGGGTCTTTTATGAGACTGACATGCAACCAAGGACCATGTATGAATGCAACCTAGAACCTCTGCTCAGATGTAGCCTGTGGTAACTCAGTAACCAATTGGTTTCCCATAGTGAGGGGAACAAGGACTATTTCTAACAGGAACTCAATGACTGGCTCTTTGGCCTCCCCACCCCCCAAGGGAGGAGCAGTCCTGTTAGGCCACAGAGGAGAGCTTTGCAGACAGTCCTGAAGATACCTGATAAAACAGGATCGGATGAATGGGGAGGAGGTTCCCCCTATCAGTGGACTTGGCAAGGGACATGGTGGAGACGAGGGAGGGAGGGACTGGGAGGGAATGAGGGATCGGGACACGGCTGGGATACAGAGTTAATAAAATGTAACTGATAAGAAAAAAATAAAATTAAAAAAAAAAAACAAGGAAATCATGAAACTTGCTGGCAAATGGTGGGAACTAGGAAAGCATTTAAATTTTTAACTACCACTAGGGGCAGATCATGTTACTGGGTTATTACAAAGCATCATGGGGGAAAACAAATGTAGCCATCCATTTAAAAACGCTTCAATCACTGCCTCTCCACAAAAGACTAAATTACCTATCGGTTGTCACACAACAAATCCCATCTCTGTCCTGTGAAATTCCCCTAATTTCATTCATTAGAGGGGATAAAAAAAAAAAAAAAAAAAAAAAACTTAAGGAGCACCTTAGAGCATCATTCAGCTTTTTTATGAAATACTCTGCATCTTAAATATTATGTACACATCTCTTTTCTTACAGTAAGCTACAAACTGCCTTCACAGTTTGTTGTGTGATGGTTAAGGAGAGTAACCCATTAAGAACTATTCTAGAGAATGTCTTTTGACACAAGCAGTTATCCAAATTAAAAACAGGAGGGTCAGTTTGTTGTTTTGTGGTCTTTTCAAAGTTTAAATTTCTCTGTGTTCCCTTGTATATGAACCTCAGTCACCACTTTTGAGTGGAGATGTGCAGAGACACCAGGCCCTGCTCCACGGGCTTCTTGACAGTGGCTTTCTTTCTGCTGCAGCTTGAAGAGATGCTTGTCAAAGAGGACTTCCGCAAAGCGGCCCTTTATAGATGATCCTACAACAGACTTTCTGTCTTTTCCAGTAGATAAGATCTAAAATGGAAAACACTGGAGTTCTTTTAGAGCTGGAATCCATCTCTGCATCTGAGCCATCATCTGACTGGTTACTGTAGAACAAAGACTGTGCTGGCAAGGCAATTGAGGTGGTGCTCTGAGTATCCAAATTGTGGTGTTTAAATTCCTTTTGCAGCTTACTGATTTGGTTGCTTTTCATATAGTTTCCACACAGAGTTTTCACTTTATTTCATTTCAATGTTGTCTTTAGACAAGGTCCTTCTCTTGCATTTAGCACATGGTTCCATTTTTCTTTTTTTATTTATCCTGCTGGCAACTTCTTCCATCTTTTCACAAGCAGCACACAGACACTGCAGATATTTCCAGAGCAAATGTCACGCAACCCGAAGCAGCTCTGGAAGTCCTTCTGGTAATGCTTCCTGTCTTTAAATTGGACTTGGCCCCAGGACTTGGCAGATACAGCAGCCCTCTATGCTCTTGTACATCTTCGGCTTGTAAAAAATAAATATCTTCTCCTCTGTGCAATAGCTCCCAAGGGCAGGAGCTTCCCCAAGGTGCACACTGCATCAGGCCACACCCTGCAAGCTCTCCTTCTGCCCACACTGTCCAACTGGACTTTTTATCTTTTTTTGATTGCTTGATTGCTTTTCTTGCACTTGACTAGCACTCATTCATTTCTTTAAGAACCTCATTGAGAAAAGATAGCCTTTGTTAGTTAAGATTTCAGGAAAGTATTCTCTGCTGAAAATGTGATTTTTATCTGCTATTTCTAGTCAACTTATTGTAATGTTTAGTTAAAAAATCATATAAAATTGGGAGTAATTTCCTGTATAATTTTAAAAATTAGGCTTGGTTTTTGTTGCTACAAAGATTTGAAATAGAACTGCAGAAAGAGAGGAAGAGAGCTGTAGTTTGAATTAATTGAGAGTTAAAACATCTGGTGATTAGAGGTGAAATACGGACTAGGCTTTTTTAAAAAAAAATAGTATACACTTATTTTTTTAACATTATTAAGCATATTTTTATATTTTCTTTTTTTACTTTTATTTTATTAATTACAGTTTATTCACTTTGTATCCCAGCTATAGCCCTCTCCCCAACCCCTCCCAATCCCACCCTCTTCTTCTCCTGTGCCCCTCCCCCAGTCCAATGATAGAGGAGGTCTTCCTCTCCTTCCATCTGACCATAGTCTATCAGGTCTCATCAGGACTGGCTTCTTCATCTTCCTCTGTGGCTTAGTAAGGCTGCTCCCACCTCAGGTGGAGGTTATCCAAGAGCCAGCCCATGAGTTCATGTCACAGATCATCCCTGGTCCTATTATTAGAGAACCTTCTTGGATACTGAGCTGTCTTGAGCTACTTCTGTGCAGGGGTTCTAAGTTATCTCCATGCATGGTCCTTGTTTGCAGTATCAGTCTCAGAAATGACACCTGTGCCCATATTTTTTGGTTCTGTTGCTCCCTTTGTGGAGCTCCTGTTCCCTCCAGGTCTTTCTATCTCCCCCTTCTTCCATAAGTTTCCCTGCACTCTGCCCAAAGTTTGGCTATACATCTCAGGATATGTTTTGATACCCTGCTGGGTGAAGTCTTTCAGAAGCCTTCTGAGATAGGCTCTTTCCCTGTTCCCTGTTTTCTCCCTCTTTCGATGTCCATCTCATTTGCCTTTCTGAATGAAGATTGAACATCTCACCCAGGGTCCTCCTTCTTGCTTAACTTCCTTAGGTGTACAGATTTTAGCATGGTTATCTTTTATTATATATCTAACATCCACTTATAAGTGAGTATATACCATGCGTGTCTTTCTAGTTCTGGGATACCTCACTCAGGATGATCTTTTCTAGATCCCACCATTTGCCTGAAAATTTCATCATTTCTTCTTTAAAAATTTATTTATTTACTTTACATCCTGATTGAGGCTTCCCTCCTCCCCTACCAGTGCCCTTCCTTCCAATACCACCCCAACTTCTAGTCCTTCCCTTCTCTCAAAAATGCTCAGAAGAAGGGAGGCATCCTTTTGATATCAACCAACCTCAACACATCCAGGCAAATTCTCCTCAACCAAGGCTAGACAAGGCCGTCCAGCTAGGGGAAAGAGATATGAAGGCAGGTTTACAGAGATGCCCACATGGCTGATTCCAGTTCTCTCTTCCCCGTACTCTCAACAACCCCTCCACGCTCCCTGTTAGGAGTCCCATATGAAGACAAAACTTCACAACTGTTACATATATGCTGACGACCTAGGTCTCTCCCATGTATCCTCTTTATTTGGTAGTTTAGTCTCTGTGGGTGCCTATGGGGCCAGGTTTGTTGGTTCTGTATGTTTTCTCGTGGTTCCCTTATCTTCTCTGGTTCCTTTAATCCTTCATCTCCCTCTTCCACATATTTCTCCAGGTTCTCACTAATGTTTGGTAGTGGGTTTCCACAGCTGTTTTGATCAGTTGCTGGGTGAAGCCATCCAGATGACAGCAATTCCAGGCACCTTTCTAGAAGTATAGCAGAATATTTTTAATAGTGTCAAGAGTGTATTCTTTCTCATGGTATAGGTCTCAAGCTGGGCCTGTCCCTGGTAGGCCATTCCATTAATCTCTGCTCCATTTTTAACCCTGTACATCTTGTTGGTAGGAGAGATTTGAGGGTTTGTTTTATGGCTGGGCTGGTGTCTCAGTTCCTCCATTGGAGGTCTTTCCTGGGCACAGAAGGTAACCATTTCAGGCTCCATGTCCCCCATTGCTAGGAGCTCTAGCCATGGAGCCACCATTGCCCTAGATTTCTAGCTTGTCTCAGAGATGCCTCCATGACTGATTCCAGTTCTATCTCCCCATGCTCTCTCAATGCCCCCACTTGAACCCACTTGCTCCTCTCTCCAACCCAACCCACCCTGTTTCTTCCCTTCATCCAACCTCCTCCCCTGATGCTCACTCTTCTTGGGTCTAGTTGGTCCCTCCTTGTTACTTACCTTCTTTGGGTCTATTTGTCCAGAACTTCATAGCTATTATGCACCTTTAAGTGAGTACATACCATGTGTGTCTTTCTGGGTCTGGCGCCATTCTAGTTCCATCCATTTGCCTTCAAATTTCAAGATTTCCTTGTTATGAATAGCAGAGTAGTTTTTCATTGTGTAAATATACCATAGTTTCTTTATCCATTCTCCAGTTGAAGAACATCTGGGCTATTTTCAGTTTCTGGCTATTATGAATAAAGCTGCTATGAATATAGTTGAGCAAGTGTCCTTGTTGTATGGTGGAGTGTATTTTGCGTATATGTGCAGGAATAATATAGCTTGTTCTTTAGGTAGAACTATTCCTAAATGTCTGGGAAACCATCAAATTAATCAATTGTACAACTTAAGTGGTCATACAAGTTTGCACTGCCACAGCAATGAAGGAGTGTTCTCCTTGCTCCACAACCTCTCCAGCATGTGTTGTTAGTTGAATCATTGATCTTCACCATTCTGATGGGTGTAAGACAGAATCACAGAGTTCTTTTGATTTGCATTTCCCTGATAACTAAGGGTGATGAACATTTTTAAGTGCTTTTTAGTAATTAGAGATTCCTCTGTTTAGAATTCTTGGTTTAGCTCTGTACCTCATTTTTTAATTAGGTATTTGGTTTGTTAGTGTTTAATTTCTTGAGTTCTTTCTATATTTCATTAATGTTGAACTTGGTGCCTGAGCTGTTATTGTTCAGTTCACAAAGGTGTCTCCTGTGCCAATTAGTCCAAGGCTTTTTCACACTTTCTCTTCTAACAGATTGAATGTGTCTGGTTTTATGTTGAGGTCTTTGATCCACATGGACTTGAGTTTTATGCTGGGTTACAAACCTGGGCATTTTTTTTCTTTTGGTTTGGAGAATATTAATTACTGTTCCTATTTCCTTAAGGGTTATAGGACTATTTAAATTGTTCACCTCATCTTGATTTAACTTTGGTATGTGGTATAGATTTATCAGGAAAATCACACATTTCCTATAGATTTTCCAATTTTGTGGATACAGGCTTTTGAAATAAAACCTAATGATTCTTGTGATTTCCTCAGTACTTGTTGTTATGTCCCCCTTTTCATCTTCTTTCTTTTTTCTTTTTTTAGTTATTTTTGTTGTTTTTACTTTTCTGATTCAGTGTCATACCAAGGGACTAGAAGTTAGACAGATTCTCCAGTGGGCAGACAGATAGGGAGAGGGGTAAATGTCCAAGGTGGCTGGCTTCCTCCTCTCAAGTTGGCTGGCTTCTTCCTCAGTCTCATGACCTGAGGCAAAATCCGGCAGCTTAAAACAAAACCCCAGCAGGCTTTTTCTCCAGCCAGTATACCCCACCACTGTTGGACTAGCTTCAAAATTTTAAGTCAGGTTCAGGATATGGTTACCCCAAAGTTGTGGGCCTATAATTTATCCTATGGTTGCTCAAACCAACCAACCCTAAATTAGGAGAAGAAGGTCTCTCACAGTTACTTCAAAGCATTCCAGCCCTAATGGAGAGACTAGATTTTTCAGTGTTCTGAGTTCCCCCTCCACTTTCCAAAGGGTCTTTCTTTGTGTGTCTGCTGCATATGTGGGTTTCCTCACCCCTAAAAACAACTTTCTTCACCCACTGATTCAGTCTGCTCTGTTTGAGATTTTCCCCTGCCACTCCTTGTCATAATCAGATTTTTTTATACATATTATTTGATAATTATTCTTTTTTTTTTAGGTTCTTTTTATTTTTTTTAATTTATTTTTATTTTTAGTTACAATTTGTTAACTCTGTATCCCGGCTGTATCCTACTCCCTCATTCCCTCCCCCTCCCCAACTCCTCCCTGGTCTCCTCCCTGCCCCTTTCCAAGTCCACTGATAGGGGAGGACCTCCTCCCCTTTCATTTGACCCTGTTTTATCAGGTATCTTCAAGGCTGGCTGCAAAGTCCTCCTCTGTGGCCTAACAGGACTGCTCCTCCCCTGGGGGCGGGGGAGGACAAAGAGCCTGCCCTTGAGATCCTGTTAGAAATAGTCCTTGTTCCCCTTGCTTTGGAAAACTACTTGGTTACTGAGCTACCACGGGCCACATCCCAACAGAAGTTCTATGTTATATCCATAGATGGTCATTGGTTGAGTGTCAGTCTCAGAAAAGGCCCTGTACTTGTAGAGCTCCTATCCTTTCCATTTCATACTAACTCCCCTTCTTTCATATGATTCCCTGCACTCTGCCATGGTTTGGTTATGAGTCTTAGTGTCTGCTTTGAAACACTGCTAGGTAGAGTCTTTCAGATGCCTTTTGCGGTAGACTCCTGTCATACATTCAATGCACATACCATTTGTCTTTCTAAATGATGATTGATCATCTTCACCCATGTCCACTTACTTGATTATCTTCTTTAGGTGTGTAGATTTCATTATGTTTATCATATCTTGTAGGTCTATAGTGAGTATATACCAAGTTTGTCTTTCTCCTTCTGGGATACTTCACTCAGGATGATCTTTTCTAGATCACACCATTTGCCAGCAAATTTCATGATTTCCTCCCTTTTGATTGCTGAGTAGTATTCCATTGTGTAAAAATACCACAATTTCTGTATCCATTCCTCTGTTGATGGACATCTGGGTTGTTTCCAAGTTCTGGCTATTACAAATAAAGCTGCTACAAACATGGTTGAACAAATGTCCTTGTTGTGTACTTGAGCAAATTTTAGGTATATACCTAGGAGTGGTATAGCTGGGTCTTGAGGTAGCACTACTCCTAATTGTCTGAGAAAGCGCCAGATTGACGTCCAGAGTGGTTGTACCAGTTTACATTCCCAGCAGCAATGGAGGAGGGTTCCTTTTTCTCGACAACCTCTCCAGCATGTGTTGTCATTTGAGTTTTTCATCTTGGCCATTCTGATGGGTGTAACCAATCTCAGGGTTGGTTTTTTTAATTTTTTAATTAATTACAATTTATACATTTTGTATCCCCCATAATCCCTTCCCTCCTCCCCTCCCGATCCCATTCTCCCTCCCCTTTCTGCATGCATGCCACTCCACAAGTCCACTGATAGGGGAGGTTCTCCTCTTCTTTCTGATCTTAGTCTATCAGTTCTCATCAAAAGTGGCTGCATTGTCCTCTACTGTGGCCTGATAAGGCTGCTCCCCCCAAAGGGGGAAGTGATCAACGAGCAGGCCAATCAGATTATGTCAGACACATTCCCTCTTCCCAGTACTATGTAACCCAATTGGACACTGAACTACCATGGGCTACACCTGTGCAGGGGTTCCAGGTCATCTCCACAAATAGTCCTTGGTTGGAGTATGAGTCTCTGGGAAGTTCCCTGTGTTCAAATTATCTTGTTCTGTTGCTCTGCTTGTGGAGTTCCTGTCCCCTCCAGCTCTTACTATTTCCCACTTCTTACATAGAATTCCATTCACTCTGCCCATCAGTTGGCCATCAGGCTCAGCAACTGCTTTGACAGTCTATACTGCAGAAGCTTTCAGAGGCCCTCTGTGGCAGGTTTCAAGGTTGTTTCCTGTTTTCTTCTGGCTTTCAGAGGCCCTCTGTAGCAGGTTCCGAGGTTGTTTCCTATATTCTTTTTCTTCTGATGTCCATCCTATTTGCCTTTCAGGATGGGAATTGAACATTTTAGTTAGGGTCCTCTCTTTTGCTTAGTTTGTTTAGATGTACAGATTTTAGCGGGTTTATTCTGTATTGTATGTTTATAAGAGTGAGTATATACCACGCGTGTCTTTTTGCTTCTGGGACAACTCACTCAGGATGATCCGTTCCAGGTCCCACCATTTACCTGCAAATTTCATGATTTCCTTATTTTTCATTGCTGAGTAATACTCCATTGTATAGATGTACCGCAGTTTCTGCATCCATTCTTCAGTTGAGGGGCATCAGGGTTGTTTCCAGCTTCTGGCTATTACAAATAAAGCTGCTACAAACATGGTTGAGCAAATGTCCTTTTTGTGTACTTGTGCCTCTTTTGGGTATATGCCTAGGAGTGGTATGGCTGGATCTTGAGGAAGCGCTATTCCTAGTTGTCTGAGAAAGCGCCAGATTGATTTCCAGAGTGGTTGTACCAGTTTACATTCCCACCAGCAGTGGAGAAGGGTTCCCCTTTCTCCACAACCTTCCAGCATGTGTTGTCCCTTGAGTTTTTCATCTTGGCCATTCTGATGGGTGTAAGGTGAAATCTCAGGGTTGTTTTGATTTGCATTTCCCTAATGGCTAATGCGGTTGAGCATTTCTTTATGTGCTTCTCTGCCATTCGATATTCCTGTACAGAGAATTCTCTCTTTAGCTGTGTTCCCCATTTTTTAAGTGGATTACTTGGTTTATTGCTTTTCAGCTTGTTTAGTTCTTTATATATATTGGATATGAGTCCTCTGTCAGATAAAGAGTTGGTGAAGATATTTTCCCAATCTGTAGGCAGTCACTTTGTTTTAATGACGGTGTCCTTTGCTTTACAGAAGCTTTTCAATTACATGAGGTCCCATTTATTGATTGTTGCTCTTAGAGCCTGTCAATTAAATAGTCCTATATCCCCCAAAGAAATAGAAGCAGTCATCAAAATTCTCCCATCCAAAAAAAGCCCAGGACCAGATGGCTTCAGCGCAGAATTCTACCAGACCTTCAAAGAAGAGCTAACTCCAGTTCTCTTCAAACTATTCCACAAAATAGAAACAGAAGGAACATTACCAAACTCATTCTATGAATCCACAATCACCTTGGTACCTAAACCTCACAAAGACTCAACAACAAAAGAGAATTTCAGGCCAATCTCCCTTATGAACATTGATGCAAAAATATTTAACAAAATACTTGCAAACCGAATCCAAGAACACATCAAAGATAGTATCCACTATGACCAAGTAGGCTTCATCCCAGGTATGCAGGGGTGGTTCAATATACGGAAATCCATCAATGTGATCCACCATATTAACAAACTAAAAGAAAAAAAAAACACATGATAATCTCCCTAGATGCTAAAAAAGCATTTGACAAAATCCAACATCCACTCATGTTTAAAGTACTGGAGAGATCAGGGATACAAGGCACATATCTAAACATAGTAAAGGCGATTTACAGCAAGCCTATAGCCAACATCAAACTGAATGGAGAGAAACTTAAAGCAATCCCACTGAAATCAGGGACAAGACAAGGCTGTCACTCTCTCCATATCTCTTCAACATAGTGCTGGAAGTCCTTGCTAGAGCAATAAGACAGTTGAAGGAGATCAAGGGGATACAGATGGGAAAGGAAGAAGTCAAATTACCACTATTTGCAGACGATATGGTAGTATATATGAGTGACCCCAAAAACTCTACCAGGGAACTCCTACAGCTGATAAACACCTTCAGCAAAGTGGCCGGATACAAAATTAACTCAAAAAAATCAGTAGCACTCCTGTATACAAAAGACAAAAGGGCTGAGAAAGAAATTAGAGAAACAACACTATTCACAATAGCCACAAATGACATAAAGTACCTTGGTATAACCCTAACCAAGGAAGTCAAAGACTTGTATGAAAAAAATTTCAAGTCTCTGAAGAAAGAATTAGAGGAAGATATGAGAGGATGGAAAGACCTCCCATGCTCATGGCTTGGCAGGATTAACATAGTAAAAATGGCCATCTTACCAAAAGCAATCTACAGATTTAATGCAATTCCCATCAAATTGCCAACACAATTATTTACAGACCTGGAAGAAAAATTCTCAACTTCGTATGGAATAACAAGAAACCGAGAATTG
>NW_026591872.1:3035512-3045638 GCF_907164565.1 Psammomys obesus | reverse complement strand
CAGAATGGTGGATCAATGGAATCGAACAGAAGACCCAGAAATAAACCGTTATGAACACACTTATGGACACCTGAATTTTGAGAAAGATGCCAAAACCATACAATGGAAAAAAGATAGCATCTTCAACAAATAGTGCTGGTCCAACTGGTTGTCTACATGCAGAAAAATGAAAATAGATCCATACTTATCACCCTGCACAAAACTGAAGTCCAAGTGGATCAAAGACCTCAACATAAAACCAGACACATTAAATTGGCTAGAAAAAAAAAGTGGGGAATACCCTAGAACTCATTGGTACAGGAGAAAACTTCCTGAACAGAACACCATCAGGTTTGTTTTGATTTGCATTTCCCTAATGGCTGATGAGGTTGAGCATTTCTTTAAGTGTTTCTCTGAAATTTGATGTTCCTCTTTCGAGAATTCTCTGTTTAGTTCCATTCCCCATTTTTTAATGGGATTACTTGGTTTGTTGCTTTTCTGCTTCTTTAGTTCTTTATATATACTGGATATTAACCCTATGTCAGATAAAGGGTTGGTGAAGATTCTTTCCCAATCTGTAGGCAGTCGTTTTGTTTTGATGACGGTGTCTTTTGCTTTACAGAAGCTTTTCAGTTTCATGAGGTCCCATTTATTGATTGTTGCTCTTAGAGCCTGTGCTGTTGGTGTTCTGTTCAGGAAGTTGTCTCCTGTGCCAATGAGTTCTAGGCTGTTCCCCACTTGTTTTTCCAAGTGATTTAGAGTATCTGGTTTTATGTTGAGGTCCTTGATCCACTTTCACTTTAGTTTTGTGCAGGGTGATAAATATGGATCTATTTTCATTTTTCTGCATATAGACATCCAGTTGGACCAGCACCATTTGTTGAATATACTGTCTTTTTTCCATTGAATGGATTTGGCTTCTTTGTCAAATACTGAGTATTCATAGGTGTGTGGGTTTATTTCTGGGTCTTCTATGCGGTTCCATTGATCCTCCTTTCTGTTTCTATGTCAATACCATGCGGTTTTTATTACTGTTGCCCTGTAGTACAGCTTGAGATCGGGGATGGAGATACCTCCAGATGATCTGTTGTTGTACAGGATCGTTTTGGAGATTCTGGGTTTTTTTTTTCTCCATATGAAGCTGAGAATCTTTTTTTCAAGGTCTGTAAAGAATTGAGTTGGTATTTTGATGGGTATTGCATTGAATCTGTAGATTGCTTTTGGCAGGATGGCCATTTTCACAATGTTAATCCTACCAATCCATGAGCACGGTTATCTTTCCATCTTCTGAGATCTTCTTCGATTTCTTTCTTCAGAGATTTAAGTTTTTCTCAAACATGTCTTTCACTTCCTTGGTTAGAGTCATACCAAGGTACTTTATGTTATTAGTGGCTATTATGAAGGGTGTTGTTTCCCTAATTTCTTTCTCAGTCTTTTTGTTTTTGGTGTTCAGGAGGGCTTCCGATTTTTTTGAGTTGATTTTGTATCCTGCCACTTTGCTGAAGGTGTTTATCAGCTGAAGGAGTTCTCTGGTTGAATTTTTGGGGTCGCTCATATATACTATCATATCATCTGCGAATAGTGACACTTTGACCTCTTCCTTTCCGATTTGTATCCCCTTGATCTCCTTTAGTTGTCTTATTGCTCTGGCTAGGACTTCAAGTACTATGTTGAAGAGATATGGAGACAGTGGGCAGCCTTGTCTTGTCCCTGATTTCAGTGGGATTGATGTAAGTTTCTCTCCATTGAGTTTGATGTTGGCTATAGGCTTGCTGTATATTGCCTTTACTATCTTTAGGTATGTGCCTTGTATCCCTGATCTCTCCAAGACTTTAAGCATGAATGGGTGTTGGACTTTGTCAAATGCTTTTTCAGCATCTAAGGAGATGATCATGTGGTTTTCTCCTTCATTTTGTTTATGTGGTGGATTACATTGATGGATTTCCGTATATTGAACCACCCTTGCATACCTGGGATGAAGCCTACTTGGTCACAGTGGATGATATCTTTGATGTGTTCTTGGATTCGGTTTACAAGTATTTTATTGAGTATTTTTGCATCAATGTTCATAAGAGAGATTGGTCTGAAGTTCTCTTTTTTTGTTGGATCTTTGTGTGGTTTAGGTATCAAGGTGACTGTGGCTTCATAGAATGAGTTTGGTAGTGTTCCTTCTGTTTCTATTTTTTGGAAGAGTTTGAGGAGAATTGTTGTTAGCACTTCCTTGAAGGTCTTGTAGAATTCTGCACTGAAGCCATCTGGTCCAGGGCTTTTTTTGGAGGGGAGACTGTTAATGACTGCTTCAATTTCCTTGGGAGATATAGGGCTATTCAGTCTTTCTACCTGATCTTGGCTTAATTTTGGTAGATGGAATCTGTCAAGAAAATTATCCATTTCATTTATATTTTCAAATTTTGTGCCATATATGTTTTTGTAGTATGACCTAATAATTGTTTGGATTTCCTCAGTGTCTGTAGTTATGTCCCCATTTTCATTTCTGATTTTGCTGATTTGGATAGTTTCTCTCTGCTTTTTAGTTAGTTTGGTTAGGGGTTTGTCTATCTTGTTGATTTTCTCAAAGAACCAGCTTTTTGTTTCATTGATTCTTTGGATAGTTTTATTTGTTTCTAATTGATTGTTTTCAGCCCTGAGTTTGATTATTTCCAGCCGTCTGCCCCTCTTGGGTGTATCTGCTTCTTTTTTTTTTCTAGGGTTTTCAGTTGGGCCATTAAGTTGTTTGTTTGTGATGTTATGAATTTCTTCTTGCAGGCATTTAGTGCTATAAAATTTCCTCTGAGCACTTCTTTCAATGTGTCCCATAAATTTGGGTATGTTGTGCCTTCATTTTCATTGAATTCTATGAAGTCTTTAATTTCTTTCTTTATTTCTTCCTTGACCCAGCTGTCATTGAGTAGTAAGTTGTTCAGTTTCCATGTGCATGTCGTTTTTTTTGTTGTTTCTGTTGTTGTTGATGTCCAGCTTTAGTCCATGGTGGTCGGATAGTATACAAGGGATTATTTCAATCCTTTTGTATCTGTTGAGGCTTGCTTTGTGACCCACTATATGGTCTATTGTGGAGAATGTTCCATGTGGTGCTGAAAAGAAGGTGTACTCTTTTGAGTTTGGGTGAAAAGATTGTAGACGTCTATTAGGTCCATTTGATTTAGGGATTCTGTGAGTGCTTTTATTTCCCTATTTTGTGTCTTTCTGGTTGATCTGTCCCTTGATGAGAGTGGGGTATTGAAGTCTCCCACTATTAAGGTATTAGGATCAATGTATGATTTAAGCTTTAATAAAGTTTCATTTATGAATGTAGGTGCTCTTGTATTTGGGGTATAGAGATTCAAGATTGTGATGTCCTCTTGGTGAATTTTTCCTTTGATGAGAATATAGTGGCCCTCCTTATCTTTTTTGATTAACTTTGGATGGAAGTCTATTTTATTAGATATTAGGATGGCTACTCCAGTTTGTTTTCTGGAACCATTTGCTTGAAAAACATTTTTCCAGCCCTTTACTCTGAGGTGGTTTTTATCTTTGTTGCATAGGTGTGTTTCTTGGATGCAACAGAATGTTGGATCCTGTTTCGCAACCATTCTGTTAGTCTGTGTCTTTTTATTGGGGAGTTGAGTCCATTGATATTGATAGATAGTAGTGACTAATGCATGTTAGTTCCTTTTGTAATGGAGTCGGTGATCTTACCCTGTTTCATTGCTTGTTTTCCTTTCGTTTTTGTTGGGATATTATCTGTATGCCCTGTTTTCTTGGGTGAAGTTGTTTTCGTTGGATTGGAGTTTTCCTTCTAGTATCTTCTGTAGGGTTGGTTTGCTGTGTAGATATTGCGTAAATTTAGTTTTGTCATAGAATATTTTGTTTTCTCCATCTATGTTGATTGAAAGCTTTCAGGGTATAGTAGTCTGGGTTGACATTTGTGATCTCTTAGAGTCTCCATGATACTTGCCCAGGCCCTTCTGGCTTTCATAGTTTCTGATGAGAAGTCCCGTGTGATTCTGATAGGTCTACCTTCATATGTTACTTGGCCTTTTTCCCTGGCTGCTTTTAATATCTTTTCTTTGTTTTGTAGATTTAATGTTTTGACTATGATTTGACGTGATGTGTTTCTTTTCTGGTCTAGTCTATTTGGAGTTCTGTAGGCTTCTTGTATATTTATAAACTTCTCTTTCTTTAAGTTGGGAAAATTTTCTTCTATGATTTTCTTGAAAATATTTTCTGGACCTTGGAGCCTGGAGTCTTCTTTTTCATCAATTCCAATTATTCTTAGATTTTGTCTTTTCATAGCGTCCTTGATTTCTTGAATATTTTGTGATTGGAACTTTTCTGATTTTACTTTTTCTTTGAGAGAAGTATCAATTTCTGCAAGTGTGTCTTCAGCTCCAGAGATTCTCTCTTCCATCTCTTGTATTCTGTTGGTGATCTTTACCTTTGTGGTTCCTGATCTTTTCTCCAAGTTCTCCAGCTCAAGGGTTTTCTCATTTTGTGTTTTCTTTATTGAATCTAATTCTGTTTTCATGCCTTGCACCATTTCTTTCATTTGTTTGAATTTGGATTCCTGTCTCTCTACGATGGTCTCTATTTCCTTGTTCATTTCCTTTTTATATGCCACTAATTTTATCTCTACTTGTGCCTCTATTTGTTTGGCTATGTTTGCCTGTATTTCTTTAAGGCTTTTGTCTATTTCTTCTTTCTTTACCTCCAATTGACTGGCCAACTCTTTGAAAGATTTGTTCATTTCCTCCTTATGAGCCTCAAATAATTGGGTAAGCATGGCTTTAAGGTCATTTTCCTGTGCTTCTGATGAATTGGAGTAGCCATCTATTTTGGGGTTTCCTGGTGAAGTCATGATATCCTGATTTATGTTGGAAGTGTTCTTTCACCTACCCCTGGCCATTGGCTTATCTGAAACCTTCCCTGTGTGTTTTTGGATTCTGCAAATCAGACTGGTGCTGTCTTTCTCTGGCATCTGGAGAGTTCTTCAGCAAGCTGAGAGAGGTCCTGTGTCCTTAGCGTGTGCTGAGGACTAGCTGTACCTGTGGGAGAAAAGTACACAGGCGCAGATGGGGCAAATGCAAGTGTGTGTGTGTGTGTGTGTGTGTGTAGGTGTGCGTGGACGTGTATCTCAAGGGACAGAGTGATGGCTAATGTTGAACCCTTGAATGTACGGGAGAGGCTCTGCACTGTATATGTTGCAGGTGCTACTGATGATCGCAGTGCAATTTCTGGCATTAACTGCCTTAACTCCTCAATTAGACCCACAGAGCAGGAACTTCAATGTCCTAAGTGCCCCTCTTTTTCCCAAAGTGGGTATATGGGTGGGAGGGGGTTTGATGCCTGGCTTCTGTTTTAGAAGGACCCAGGATCTCGGGATTTGCAGATTCTCAAGGGTGCACTCACTTACAGGCAGGTCACTTGGCAGAGATCAGGGTATCTGGGCTCTCTGCTCTCTGGTTAGGCCCTGCTTCTTTGATGTGCTCCGCCAGCTCCGTGTTGCTGTCACTGCCAGGTTATGAGGTCTTGCTGCAGCTGGAGATTTCAAGGTGGTCACATCAGTAGGAATCTGGGTAAACAGACTTTCTGTTTTCTGGTTTGGCCCTGGTTAGACTTAAACTGGAGGGCTGATGTGCCCCGCCAGCTCAGTGCTGCTCCGCCGCCAGGTTAGAAAGTCCCGTTGTAACTGGAGACTGGGTTGCTGGTCCAGATGTTTTCTGGGAAGTCCTGGGGTCTCTTCACTGTGCTCTCCCAGCGCCTGGTGTGCCTAGCTAGTGTGGCATAGTCTGGTTTTGGTGAGTATATAGCGTATTTTCTGTCACTGTGGGATTGGGCGGGCCATACTGTCAGTGATCGCGATCCTGTGGAGCTAGTATGGTGTCTAGCAGACTTGGGCCCTGGGAGAATGGTGCAGCCACCGCGCGGATCTGGGACTCCGAGACTGTACTGCTGGCACCTGCCGCTAAAGGGCTTGGAGCTCCGCCACAGCCGCTGCAGATCCCAGGCAGTTACATCTGCGCAGAGAGAGATGATTTAGCTGTGCCGAGGAGGAAGGCAGTCTGGGAGAGGGGAGTGCTGCGAGATCAAAAGGTCGTTTCTCACCTTCCCCAAACAAGTCTCTGGGTTTCCCAAGACCAAAGTTTTCACCTCCTGCGATGTTCCCTGTTGTTTAGGAAGCCTCACCGTTGTTTTCCTGGGTTAGAGGTCCTTCCACGCACCAACTCAGATGGTTAGCAATTCCATAGTTCAGAAACTATGTGTGCTAGTCACCATCTTGGCTCCGCCTCCCCCATCTTATTTCTAAAATGATAATTTAGATATTGTTTTTCTGCTTTTTATGTAGTTTGGCTAAGGGCTTGTTTATCTTGTTAATGACCTGACCAATAATTATTAATTATTGTTATTTTGATGGTGGTGGTGGTAGTGTGTGTGGGTGTGCTTCTCTTCTTTTGGTATTGTTGGAGTGAAGTTATTTATTTCCTGTGTTTTCTTGGGTGTTGTTAACCTTGTCGGGTTGGAATTATTCTTTAAAAACCTAATGATTCATTTTTGTCTTTTCCAGTTTTATACATGCACATAAACAATTTTAGCTGTTTCATTTTCCATTCCCTTCTGGCCTCCCACTCCTCATGAGACACTTTTTCTTCCCTATAAGTTCTTCTTCTACTTTTATTATCTTTCCCAAGTATCTGACCCAGTGCATTTAATTAGCACTGTTTCTGTTCCCACAGTTGGGAGGTTATTTACTGTGACATGGAAGGGCTACTTATCATGGCTATACTACTGAAGGAAATTACATCCCCTTTCCCAGTTAAACGACCATTAACTCTCACTTAGATTCCCATGGAGTGTGTGGCTTCATGATCCTCTACTGGACTAATTTTGTAGGTTCTAGGTTCTTTGACATTACAAAGCAATCTGGAAGCTGGATGTTTTATTTCATGATGCTCTAAAGACCCAAATACCTACCCTATAATACAAAGAAGCTGGTATTGTTATAGTTTTTCCAAATGGTAGAGTCCATAGCTCTTTTTTGGCACTGCCCTAAATTGACAATAAAATTGTCTATCCAATAATTACTGGGTCACAGAGTACTCTCAGACCAGCTAAGTATGTACCACTCTGAAATTATAACTATTGTATTTGAAAAACATCATATTTACATTTTGTATGGTATTTTTAATGATACTTTAAATATTTATTTATTTATTTGTTTGTTTGTATGTTTCTGAGGAAGTGTATAGGCATGCGTGTATTCAAGTGTGTGTGTCTGTGTGTGTGTGTGCACGCCTATGCCCATGTTAGGAGGGCAGAAGAGAGTGTTGAGTATCCTTATAAGAAGAGCCCTATGTCACTAATGCCCCATTAAATCTTATTTTTCACTCATTTAATTGAAATATTATGATGCTGTACTAAATAATGGATATACATAATTTGGTAATTAGAAGTTGTGCCATCAAAACCAAGGCTATAAACACATTCATCACATTCAAGTTTTCCTTCTCCCTTTATTTTTATTTCTCTCTTTTGATCAGACTGATTAACATAATATATTCTCTACGGATAAATTTTAAGAATACAGCACAGTATTATTAATTATACATTATATTGTACCATATACCTAACGTATTGTAATCACATTACTTAAAGCTATATAATAACATTTTATAGATGTTTATTTTTAATATTTTGATTTGTACACTAGGATTTAAAGTGACTTATGTGACACCATTAGAATTTTTCCATTCCTGTATTTTTTTTAATTTTGTGATTGACCTTTATTCTTTGGTAAGTTTTTATCTCCGTATTGAGTAACTTTTTATTCATCTTAGAGCACTCTTTTTAACATTTCTTGTAAGGATGATGTTATGGTGACAAATTTTTCAATTTTGCTTATTTTTCATTACAGTTTTCCATGCATAAATCCTTATTTGATAGCTTATCCTTTGAATCTTCTATACATACAAAATGGTTTCCTTCATTATGACTGTGAATGCTGGAAAGAGCCTTTGACTGAGTGTAATTACCTTTCTATTTCACCAGAAAAATTATATTATCCTTCTAATCTATTATGATTTGTGTATGGTTGAAATGTATCCCCTGTAAGTTCATGTCCTGAAATCTTGGTTTTGAAAAACCCAGTGTTGCAGTACTGAAAAGATGAAAGTTTTAAGATCTGGGGACTAGTGTGAGTTGATTATGTTATTAGTTGCATCATCTTGGAGGGAATTAATGTACCTGTTTTGAGACTGACTAGTTCCCAAAGATTGAGACCAGTTCCAGAGTCTCTCTGTTTTCTTGTCTCATTATGTGACATCTTCCACAAATATTCTTATCATTGTGATGCTATCTGCCATAAGCTGAGCAGATAGGGAACCTATTTTGAAATTTCAGCTACCAAAAATGTGACTTAAATAAACATTCTTTTTTACAAAATGTAAAAAAGGATGTTTATAATTTACCTTACATTTCTTATTTATGTTATATGCTAGTATAGAACATATTCCACAATTATTAGAAAAATCAGCAATGTCATTTGATATGGGATATGAATGGTAAAAATAATGAGGAATGGTAGCCTCACATTCCATCTACAAGCAGCAGCTAGTATGCTTTTAAGCAGTAATATGAGTGCAGTTGTGCTATATCTTCTAAAAATTCAAAGCAACTAGAATCACAGTATTTTGTATGATAGTTTCTGATTTAAAAATACTGGCAACTGATACAACAATATTTTTAAAACATTGTGTGGGCCCAATAGAAACCATCTGTGGGTCAGTCTGGTTTCAAGTTTTTCTTAGGAATGCTGAGTGAGTAAGCCATAGCCATTTTGAGGGCATGAGTTAGGAACACATCAGAAGAACTGGAAACAAGCCATGTTATTTCTAATCCCCAGTTGATGGTTTTGCTTCTCTGTTCATTCCTAAAGCCCCGGATACACACTGAAACATGCATTTGTCCTTGTAAGAGACAAAAAAAAAAAAACATTTTTGGAAAGGGAAAAGGGGACTTGGGAAAAGTTCTAGTTACTGATACTGCCATAATAATTGGTAATTGTTAAGTACTTGTGTTCAGATGATCTTTCAGATCTTATTTTTTTTCTTCATGAGAAATATAATAATACCTGTTTTTTCTATCACTCCACAGACACATGATAGAGCCCTGTCAATTTTTTCCAGACATAAATGCTGATAATCTGTCTCTCTGACTCTCTGTCTCTGTCTGCTCTGTCTGTTTCTTTGTCTCTTTCTCTCTCTCTCTCTCTCTCTCTCTCTCTCTCTCCCTCTCTCTCTCCCACACACCCCAACCCTCACACCCCTAAGAGCTTATGAAAAGGTTTTTTTAGTTATATAATGAAAGTTTCTGAGAATACCAAGTCAGAATTTTCTAAGCTGATATGAAAATTATCTGAAATAGTTGTGAAGGAAGATTGGTTAAGGATTTTTGCTATGGTTGGGGGTGGTGCTCAGATATAGGCAAAAGCTTACCAAATTTATTTATCCACTAGTTACAAAAGAGGGGTGTGTCATTTGCTTTCTAATCAGTTTTTCAGATATAAAGCAGAAATAATACAGATCTAGGTACAGTTAAAAATCTCAAATATCAAACATAAAAAAAGAAAATAGATGGAAGTCCCCAAGAGAGGAAATACTTTTAACAAGTAATTATTGTACAATTACATCATAATAAAATTATCTATGGTTGTCAAAAGTAGATTATCAGAAGGCAAATATTCAAAAAATAGTTATTTGTTCAGGAAATTGATTAGTGCATAAGGTCCTTGCCTCCCAAGCATGAGGACCAAAATTGAGATCCTCAGAACCGATAAAAAAAAAACAGGGCAAGTACGATTCAGAGATGGAGGCAAGGGATCTGGATCTCTGGAACAAGCTCTTTAGCTTGTCTAATCCCATCCAGAAGCACCAGAATCAGTGAAACAGCCTGCGTCTTGTAAATGAAGTAGAAAGTGATGTTTAAAACCCTCTGTCTTGGAAATGATACTGCCCAAATTGACTGGGTCTTCCTACATTAAGTAACATTAAAAGATATGGCCACAGTCAAGATAATTGATTAAGACTATCTTTCCAGATCATTTTAGGTTGTGTCAAGTTCGCAGTTAATACTAACCAACATTCATTTTTAAACA
>NW_026591872.1:3014898-3035502 GCF_907164565.1 Psammomys obesus | reverse complement strand
ATCATGAAATTTTATAGATGAGAGTTCTTGGCCAAATACATTTTTCCACTGTGACATGGTAGAAAAAAGATTCAAATTCAGTTGATTTCTTGGGCACTGTTTATTAAAACAAAACTACAATTTACTAATTGGCTGCCTCACTTACCAGGCAAAGATTAGTTGATTACATTAAATATTAGATTTTGCAAACAAATAAATCTTATCTGAACTCTCCTTCTCCCATATCTATGAGACACACAGAGAGGAATAGATACTGCCCTTTTAGATGCAGAGTATCAAATCTCTCTCATTACTCTTCAGAACACTAACTGTAATGTGTCTTGACATGGACATCTTTAGGTTTATTCTACTTGAGGTTTGTTTTAAATTTATGCAATTGAACTTAACTTAAATATGCAGGTATGAAACAATAAAAATATTAATTTAATCCCCTCTTTGAGAAATATTATAATTGAGATTATCTTAAAAATATTAGATAAAGCATACCTTCAGTCCAATTTCATTGTGGCCTATTTATAATTAAGAATCCCACTGTTCCTTTTATATCCCCCTTCTTTCATAAGACTGACCTTGAGGGGACAGAAGAGCTTCCTTTATCAGTGGACTAGGGAAGAGATGTAGGGGAGAGAGTAAGAGAGAGGGTGAGACAAGGAGAAGATGAGGGAAGGGGAGGGGGCTACAACTGGGATACAAAGTGAAAAAACTGTAAATAATATTAACAGTAATAAAAATAATAAACAATCCTTTTGGTGAATATTTTGTTTCTACCAGCACTCCCTTTTCTGCCTATAAGCCAGAACAATATGGATGAAGTTTCCTCTCCAAGGATAGAATTAAGGGATAACAAAAATAAGCCTCCATGCATTCACTAGTACCTATATTTAATTTCATATTAAGTAATGTCCAAGTTCTTAAGTAATATGTATAGCTACTGCTGAGCTTTTTAGATATGCTTCTCGCTGCTGCTTAAAGTCAACTCTATTCAAGTACATCTTGTCTTTCTGCTTAGTCAACAAATACTGGTTGTGCTTTATTCTGATTCTTTTGGATATTCTCTACTGTGTTGGACATCAGCAACTCAGGTGTACTCAAGTAGAAATCCCCTGAGGCTCCCAGGGAGATTCTTCAGGTATCACTTCTGTCAACACTGAGTTGCATTTCATGCTGCTGGTGCTACTTTGAGAAATGATTTAATTTCTGCTGCACTTAATTCTCTTTCTATTTGAACCTCGGCCCTGAACAACTGACAATGAAAAGGGGAAGAATCAAGTATATTTCTAAGAAATTGCTTATTTAACTAGATGGTAGCAGGGTGGATAAAGCAGCATATTCAGTAATCATTTGAATCGGGGGGGGGGAGTTTCATGCTTTGAGGTTTCTGCAAAAAATAGATGAATCTCAAGCTCAGAAAAGACATATGGGTTGTAGACATAGGGAAGGAAGTTTATCTGAGCAATCTACCCTCTGTGTAGTAGCGGTATAAGACGTCTAACCAAATTGCAGTCTATTCTGAAACCATGTTAGTGTCTTCATTATCCTGTGATTGTATAAAGACCAAACAAACAAACAAACAAAAAGATATATACCAGAACTAGGGCTAAATTTAGACCTTTGATTTGAATCTTTCTCCTAGTAGTACAGAATATACTACACTTATATCAATTCTAGAACACTTCATGTTTTTATAAGATTATGTTTAGGTTAAGTATGTTCCTCTAAAAAGGATGACCAAGTACTGTTTCTCCTATCTATTCATAGGAAAAAAAGAAGAAAGTACAGTACCTTCAGGCCATTAATTTTCTTGAGAGAAATTATGGTATGAATTATTCAGTATGTCACAAAAAGACCATAAATTATTTGAGCATTGTACACTTTAACTATAGCTGAATCTACAATTACTAAAGCGGCACAGTGAATAAGCCTAATGGTGCATAAATTAGAGCTTTATCCTTTGCTTGGGGAGGCGGCTTCTGAGCCAACTATTTAAGTCAACATTACTCTTCTCAAAAATATTTCATCTTCTTTCTATTCTTTTCAGAACAACAAAAACAAACAACAACTTAACAAGCAAGTGACAAGCCAAGTGTGGTGTATATTTGTAGTCCCAACTCTTGGGGTTGTGGTGGCAAGGTGGGAGGACAACTAAAAGTTGAAGGTCACCTGTAAATAATAAGTGTCAGGTTAGCAAGACCTTGTCTCAAATAAAATAAAAAACAAAAACAACAATAACAAGAAAAATATCAAACTACAGTGACAACACATTTTAATTTGTCCATAAGTCTTCACTTGCAGATGTTTATTGCAATGAGTCACTGGTTTGGTTCGAGTTCTCTGGCTTCTGTGACATTATCACTATTTTCTCTTCACTAGGACTCCTCAAGGTTATCCTCTTGTAGCCCTGTGTCATTTGAGATCTTGTAGCTTTGGATGAGTAGGACTAGCACTTTCACGTGCAGGGCCTGTTATCCCAATTGCTGCATCCTGTGAGGATCAGGTTCAACTCAATAGATCCCATGACCCCAGGTTCAGCTCTCCCGACAAGGTGACAGGGATCAATGGGTGGAAGGCGCTTCCTCCCCTCTTTCTGCCCAGGTCAATTCACAGCAGAGGAGTGATGGGGCCAGCCCTCCCTCTCTTACACCCTTGGGGCTGGCTCACCCACATCCCTGCCACCATGGCCAGCTTCACTATACTCCTCAGGCAAGGTGCAGGCTCTACCAATTATTGCAGCATCAAGGGGCATGGCCAACTCATCTCTTCTCATGACCCCAGGGCAGGATCTCCTGATTGCCAAGTGGCAGAACCATCTGTCCTGCACTCTTGCCTTCAGGGCTAGCTTGTCTGCAAGCCTGTCACCAGGGTCAACTCTGCTTGTTGTCCGGGTAAGTTGCAGGACCCTTTCTCCAGAGTGCTGCAGCTGGTGAGGGACAGGGAAAGCTCTCTAGAGCTCATGACCCTGTGTGCAGCTTTCTGGACTGCCTGAAGTGGAGAATCAATTCTGGCCCCATGCTACCCCACAAAAAATGAATGGTGGGGTCAGATCAATCACATTCACACCCTTGGCTGGCTCACACACACCCCTGCCACCAGAGCCAGCTCCACTGTGCTGCCTGGGTGAGGAACAGGGTCCCTTGGTGACATCCTCCATCCCTGCTGCATGTCATGGGGTCAACTGAATGTCTATGACCTGCTTGTGCCATGCACCGGAGAGCATGTCTGTAGGTGCCATGGCAATCTGCAGTTTTCTATCTTCTTCCTCCCATGCTGCACTGCCTGGATTTAATTTCATTTGATTTGATTTTTATGTGTCCTAGGCATAAATCAGCTTTGACCATCAAGCCAGACATCAGGCTACGATGAACAAAGGATTGGCATCTTCTCTGTTTCCGACTGATAAAAGAGCAATACCACCAACAAAGTGTCTCTTTGTCCATTGCCAGGTGACAGAGTTATATTAAAAACAAAACAAAAACATTTCTTACACTAGGATCCACAGAAATGTCCATTTTAAGGCTTAAGGAGCTCCTACTCCTCGACTGACATGGTTAAATTTTTTTAAATGAGAGCTCCACATTTTGATTGTGCACTTGGACCTTCAAAATATATACCTGTTTCTGTCATCTAACAAAATTTGATTTCGTGTTCCAGCTTTAGCTATAGAGAATCCTGTATACTTTTTTTTCTTGTTCAAGCCAAAAAAAAAAAAAAAAAAAAAAAGCTGTGTAAATTACTTGAAAAAGTGTTGTGTCTCAACATGATTTTTAATGAGGTTTGGGTGTTGGTAGTTATTTTCTGCATTTTTTAGTTTAGCTGCAGTGCTAATGATATTTTCATAATTTCTGTGGTAAAAGTGAAAGTTTTAAATGTGGTATTGGGATTTTTCTTAGAAATTCTATAGATCTTGTGGAGAGCATTGTTGATAATACATACATATTACAAATAAACACTTTTATGAATTATGTCTAATTTTAGGTAAATATAAAACTATATGATTCCTTGAAGCTTTATTAAACATTCTTGGTATTGTTTGCCCCTTTTCTCCTTCTCTCTTTCCATGCTGATTTCCAACTGCTTCCTCATTTAGAGACCTCATTTTTCTGTTTCCTCCTTCATATCATTGTATCCTGCTGTTCACCTTTCTACTTCCCTGACATGGACCCTGATTTCTGAAGTTCAGAGGTTACTCCTGATTATATAGTTACACATGAAGATTTGGAGCTAGAAACCACAATTGAGAGAGAAAATATGTAGCATTTGTCTTTCTGGGTCTAGGTTATCTCATCAATATATAATCGTTTTAGTTCCACCCCTTTACATGCAACTTTCATGATTGCATTTTTCTTTACAGTTGAATAATATTCTGTTGTGTATATGCACTACATTTTTACTGTCGATTCATCATTTGAAGAACATTTCAGTTGTTTAAATTTCCTATCTATTGCCAAAGGACTGACATTGAACATAGCTAAGCAAGTGTCTCTAAAGGAGGAATGTTGAATCTTTTGGGCATATTCCTAGAGTGTTATAGCTGAACCATGCTGTAGATTCATTTTTAGTTTTTGAAGAATTTTTCATAGGTGATTTTCAAAGTGACCCTACCAGTTAGAAATCCTACCAACAGTGAATGAGGGTTCCTCACATTTTTAACAGAATTTGTTGTAACTTCTTTTGGTGATCTTAGTCATTCTGAAACTGGTGATTTGAAATATCAAAGTTGTTTTAATATGAATTTCCATAATTTATTAAGTTACTGAGTATTTTTATGGTAGTTCTTATTATATTTCTTTTTTTGTGTGTGAATGCTCTGTTCAAATCCTTAGAGCATCTTTAACTGGGATGCTTGTTTTCTTCACTCTTTATTATTTCATTTTCTTTATATGTGCTGTATGGAAATCTCTTTTAGTGGTCTAGCTGGCAAAATTTTTCTTCCACTCTGTGGGCTATTTTTTTACTTGGTTGGTTGTTGTAGCTTTTAAGTTTGATGAGGTCCCACTTGTCAATTGTTGGCCTTTCTTCTTAGGCAAATGAATTCCTATCAGAAAGTCCTTTCCTATACCTCTATCTTGTAAGGCACTACATAGGTTTTCTTTCAGATGTTTCAGTATTTTGGTTTCATATTGAGAACTTTGATTCATTTGGAGTTGATTTTTGTGGAAGGTGACAGACATGGGTCTAATTTCACTTTTCTACATGCAGAAATCCAGTTTTCTAGCATTATTTGTTAAAGATGCTGTCTTTTTCTCCAGTGTATGGTTTTGACCTATTTCTCAAATAACAGATAACAAATGGCTGCATTTAGTTTACTCATGTTTTGTTCATGTTTTATTTCACTGATCTACAAGCAATTTTTTATACCATTGATCTACAAGTCTGTTTTTGTACCAGTACCATACTGTTTTTATTACTATGTCAGTCATGCATTTTTGATAACTGGAAATCCCTTTAGCACTGATATTTTTTTCTCAGGATTATTTTGTCTATCTGGGCTCTTTCGTGATTTCACATGAATTTAAGGTTGTTTTTATTTCCTACTTCTGAGAAGAATGAGGTGAGGAGTTGATTGCATTGATTCTATAAATATTTTTTTATATAATGGTCATTTAAAAATATTAATTTTACCAATCCATAAGCATGACATCTTTGTATCTTATAGTGTCTTTATCTTAGTTAGGGTTATTATTGCTGTGATAAAACACCATGACCAACAGCAACATAGGGATTAAAGGGTTTATTTTGCTCACAGTTCCATATAAAAGTTAACAAAAGCAGAGAAAGCAGGAACTAACTCATTGCAGGATCCTGGAGTCAGGAGTTGATGTAGAGGCCATAGTGGACTGTTTCTTCCTGGCTTGTTCCCCATAGCTTGCTCAGCTTGCGTGCTTATAGAATCTAGGGCCATTAGCCAAGGAGCGGCACCACTCACAATGGACTGACCCCTTCCTCATCAATCACTAATTTAAAAAAAATGTCCTACAGACTTGCTTACTGCCTAATTTTATAAAGACATTTTTTTAATTGAGGTTTTCTCCTCTCAGATGACTTTAGCTCATGTCTAACTGACATAAAACTAGTCAGCACTGTCTTCCTCTATATCTTTCTTTTGTCTTTTTATTAATTATAGTTTATTCACTTTGTATCTCCCCTGTAGCTCCCTCTCTCCTCCCCTTCCAATCCCACCATCCTTTCCCCTTCTCCACCCATGCCCCTCTCCCAGTCCACTGATAAGGGAAGTCTTCCTCCTCTTCTCTCTCATCCTAGACTATCAGGTCTCATCAGGACTGGCTTCATTGTCTTCCTCTGTAGCCTGTTAATGCTGCTCCCCCTTCAGGGGAAGGTGATCAAAGAGCAGGCCAATCAGCTGCACAGATGTAGCCCATGGCAGTTCAGTGTCCAAGTGGGTTTCATAGTATGGAAACAGGAACTGTCTGTGACATGAACTGATTGGCCTCTATATCTTTCTTTGGGAGAGGGGTTATGATGATAATTTATCTTCTTTGAGGCTTATGAATGGGAGTGTGTCCATGATCTCTTTCTTTATATGTTTGTTGTTGGTTTATAAAAACTACCTTACTTATTGATTGTTGCTCTTAGAGCCTGTGCTGTTGGTGTTCTGTTCAGGAAGTTTTCTCCTGTACCAATGAGTTCTAGGGTATTCCCCACTTTTTTTTCTAGCCGATTTAATGTGTCTGGTTTTATGTTGAGGTCTTTGATCCACTTGGACTTCAGTTTTGTGCAGGGTGATAAGTATGGATCTATTTTCATTTTTCTACATGTAGATATCCAGTTGGACCAGCACCATTTGTTAAAGATGCTATCTTTTTTCCATTGTATGGTTTTGGCATCTTTGTCAAAAATCAGGTGTCCGTAAGTGTGTGGGTTTATTTCTGGGTCTTCTGTTCGATTCCATTGATCCACCATTCTGTTTCTATGCCAGTACCATGCAGTTTTTATAACTGTTGCTCTATAGTACAGCTTGAGATCAGGGATGGAGATACCTCCAGAAGATCTTTTATTGTAGAGGATTGTTTTAGCAATTCTCGGTTTCTTGTTATTCCATACGAAGTTGAGAATTTTTCTTTCCAGGTCTGTAAATAATTGTGTTGGCAATTTGATGGGAATTGCATTAAATCTGTAGATTGCTTTTGGTAAGATGGCCATTTTTACTATGTTAATCCTGCCAAGCCATGAGCATGGGAGATCTTTCCATCTTCTCATATCTTCCTCTAATTCTTTCTTCAGAGACTTGAAATTTTTTTCATACAAGTCTTTGACTTGCTTGGTTAGGGTTACGCCAAGGTACTTTATGTCCTTTGTGGCTATTGTGAATGGTGTTGTTTCTCTAATTTCTTTCTCAGCCCTTTTGTCTTTTGTATACAGGAGTGCTACTGATTTTTTTGAGTTAATTTTGTATCCGGCCACTTTGCTGAAGGTGTTTATCAGCTGTAGGAGTTCCCTGGTTAGCAATAAATAGGACCTCATGAAATTGAAAAGCTTCTGTAAAGCAAAGGATACCGTCATCAAAACAAAGCGACTGCCTACAGATTGGGAAAGAATCATCACCAACCCTCTATCTGACAGAGGACTCATATCCAATATATATAAAGAACTAAACAAGCTGAAAAGCAACAAACCAAGTAATCCACTTAAAAAATGGGGAACAGAGCTAAAGAGAGAATTCTCTGCAGAGGAATATCGAATGGCAGAGAAGCACTTAAAGAAATGCTCAACCTCATTAGCCATTAGGGAAATGCAAATCAAAACAACCCTGAGATTTCACCTTACACCCATCAGAATGGCCAAGATGAAAATCTCAAGGGACAACACATGCTGGAGAGGTTGTGGAGAAAGGGGAACCCTTCTCCACTGCTGGTGGGAATGTAAACTGGTACAACCACTCTGGAAATCAATCTGGCGCTTTCTCAGACAACTAGGAATAGCGCTTCCTCAAGATCCAGCCATACCACTCCTAGGCATATACCCAAAAGAGGCGCAAGTACACAACAAGGACATTTGTTCAACCATGTTTGTAGCAGCTTTATTTGTAATAGCCAGAAGCTGGAAACAACCCTGATGCCCCTCAACTGAAGAATGGATGCAGAAACTGTGGTACATCTATACAATGGAGTATTACTCAGCAATGAAAAATAAGGAAATCATGAAATTTGCAGGTAAATGGTGGGACCTGGAAAGGATCATCCTGAGTGAGTTGACCCAGAAGCAAAAAGACACTCACGGTATATACTCACTCATATAAACATACAATATAGAATAAACCCACTAAAAGCTGTACATCTAAACAAACTAAGCAAAAGAGAGGACCCTAACTAAAATGTTCAATCCCCATCCTGAAAGGCAAAGAGGATGTACATCAGAAGAAAACGAAAATAGGAAACAACCTCGGAACCCGCTACAGAGGGCCTCTGAAAGCCAGAAGAAAACAGGAAACAACCTTGAAACCTGCCACAGAGGGCCTCTGAAAGCTTCTGCAGTATAGACTGTCAAAGAAGATGCTGAGCCTGATGGCCAACTGATGGGCAGAGTGAATGGAATTTTATGTAAGAAGTGGGAAATAGTAAGAGCTGGAGGGAACGGGAACTCCACAAGCAGAGCAACAGAACAAGATAATTTGAACACAGGGAACTTCCCAGAGACTCATACTCCAACCAAGGACTATTTGTGGAGATGACCTGGAACCCCTGCACAGGTGTAGCCCATGGCAGTTCAGTGTCCAATTGGGTTACATAGTAATGGGAAGAGGGACTGCCTCTGACATAATCTGATTGGCCTGCTCGTTGATCACTTCCCCCTGAGGGGGGAGCAGCCTTACCAGGCCACAGTAGAGGACAATGCAGCCACTTTTGATGAGAACTGATAGACTAAGATCAGAAAGAAGGAGAGGAGGACCTCCCCTATCAGTGGACTTGGGGAGTGGCATGCATGCAGAAAGGGGAGGGAGGGTGGGATCGGCAGGGGAGGAGGGAGGGGCTTATGGGGGGATACAAAATGAATAAAGTGTAATTAATAAAAAAAATAAAAGATTTAAAAAAAAAACTACCTTACATTACTGAAAAGCAACCTACATTGCTGAAATTTTTTATTGTTTCTAGATATTTTGTGGTGGAAATGGAGAAGGGTTCTGTGTATTTTGCCTGATAATAGGGGTACTTTGACTTCTTCTTTTCCTATTTGTATCCCTTTCGTCTCTTCCTCTTGCCTTGTTGGTTCAACTAGTGTTTCAAGAACTATTGTTAGGAACATAAGTGAAATAATTTTGTGTAAATTTAAAAATACTTTCGTGTGATTTGAAATTATGTAATGCTTATAAAATAGAAGACTGTCACCAAGCAGCTCTTAAAAGTGGTAGGTCTCAGGAACAAACTCTGATGGACTACCCATAGGCAGGCTACTGGGCAGCTGATATAAGATTCAAGACCAAGACAGGTTTTATATGCTAATAAATTATACCAAGGGACCTTGATATGCTAGTGAACTAGCCCCAAGCTGTGCGCCCTGATAGCACAAAACCATTGTTCAATGAAATGATACAAAAATTGGAACTTTGGAAATGGTCTCTAAGATCACACTGCCTTGATTCCAAAACATGGCTTCTTTAGCCTTCACTTTTATTTCCATCAGGGAGAGGACTTGAGACTGACCACTGTCTGTGGCTCTGGCTTCAGTGTCTGTTGAACTTTTGGCAACAATTTCTGGCTCACACATATCCAGTGTCAATATTCAGCACTGCCCAAACCTAGTAAAGACTTTCTGGACCCTTTTTAGTGATATCCTCTCAGTTTGCCAAAGCTGAAGGATTTCACAGAAGACATGGTTTGGGCCTGCAAACTTCCAAAGTAGAGACGATTTTCTGATAGAACCCTATACCAGCTCAGTCAACTGTTTTCCACTTGCTGAAATGTTTGTTTAACTTTTATATTAGTATGATATTGTAAAAATGTGTGAGTAAACTGAGAATATTTGAAAGACAAATGTTGTATGGAAATTCTAATTGCTGAGTGACTCATAGCCCACAGGAGTGCTGTCTACAACTATATTGACAAAGAATGAGGATAGGTGAGAATCATGTCTCATTCCTGATTTTAATGAGATTGATTTTTTTGTTCCATTTAACACAATATAGTCTGTGAGTTTTTCATATATTAATCCTACATTCTCTAAATCATATTTTTACTATGAATGTATGTTAGATTTTGTCAACAGCTTTTTCTTCATTTACTGAGATGAGTATGTGAGATTTTTTTTTGTTTTAATCCAATTTATATTATACGTAATGTTTATTGACTCATATTTTTTGAAACTTTCTACAACAAACAATTTTATTCCTTGGAAAGTAAGGGGTGTAGTCCTCTCAATGGTTATATTTTACTGTCTTGACTCATATTTTAAACCATCTGTGTGTCTGCTGTAAGGCCAATTTAATCATCTTGGATGATCTTCTTGATATGTTTGCTAATATTTTATTATGTATTTTTATGTCAATTTTTATCAGAGATATTAGTCTGTAGTTGTTTTTTGTTGTCATTGTTGTATCTTTACTTTGTTCTTCATCTAAGAATAACAATGATTTCATATAAGTAGTTTAGAAAAGTTCCTTCTGTTTCAAATTTTTGAAATAATTTAATAGATATTGGTTGAAGGTATTGTTTGAAAATCTGGTAGAATTTAGTGAGTCCATCTAAACTTGGGATACATTCAGCCTGAGGGGGTTTTAATTATTGTTTAAATATCTTTTATTTGTTGTAGTTCTACCATGGAGAAAATATATCATCTTCAACAAATGATGCTGGGAAACCTGCACTTTAACTTGTAGAAAAACACAACTAGGTACTTACATCCCACATGGTACAAAACTCAATGCCAAATGGGTCAAAAACTTCGACTAGAATATCTGTTGTCCTAAAACTTTGAGATGAAAAAGTAGAAAGCATGTTTAGACTTATAAGCACAAGTAAGGACTTCCTAATCGAACTCTAGTAACCAAGAAATAAAACCAAAAATTGACAGAAAGTATCTCATGAAACCAACAACCTAAACAGCAAATGGAGACAACCTTTGCCAGCTATGCACTCGACAAAGAATTAATATCTAGAATATAGTGTGAAATATCTCTTAAACTCTTAGCAATTCACCCATATACCACCTGTCTATGACCGTTATTACTTTGTTTGTAGCAAGATTCACAATTAAAAATGATAAAGACAGTGTAAGCATATTTTTTGATAATTCAAATTAAAGTGCTACTTCACTTGGTGTTCCCCAAGTTTGGTAATTTCTTTAGGAGAAAAAATGTGTTTTATAAAGAGTGCTTATAAAAGTGAAATGAGTAGGTATTAAGATGTGTGTTTTTATCAGGATCTATTTAATTCATACGAAAACATTCTCCCAATGCTTAGGTAAATGCATCATTGATTCTTGCCCTTTAAAACTACATTCTCTGAAAACCCAACACCGTTTGGATACTAACGGACTATTCATTAAATTTTCTCTCCTCTTGGCTCCTTTTTAGAATCCCATTTTCTTTTGTAAGTGACCTTTCTGTAACCTTCTTTTGATGTCATAGATAGCCAAATTCTAGACACAGGGCAAATAATTGGTATAAATATTCACTGTGACTTGACAAACTTTATCTTCCTAGGTTTGTGACTCAGACAGGAAGAATGAGAAATGTGCTATGAGTTGCAGAATTATTTCTTCCAATAAGACAAACTAAAACTAAAAAGAATTGAGGGGATGGGGCCCAACTATATCCTCTATATTTTCCTGGTTTATGACTCAGACTGTTCATTAGACACCAAAGAATTAAGCTGTATTTTTTCCACAATTTTAAAAAATGAAGTACCCACATTCCAATTATACTAACATACTCCAAAACCTATTTAATATAAAGTATGTGATAAAATGTAATATAATATTTATCTTACTGCAATAGACACAGGGGGAAGAGATGTGGGGTTGACAGAAATATTATATTTAAAGACAGTTTTAAAGAGGCTGAGGTGGTGATTGTCAGTTTGTCAGCTGACTCCCTGGTGCCTGCAGAGATGTTTTGTCATTACTAGATATAAATCCCAATACGGTAAAGGCTTTGTTCCTCTTCCTTCTTCTTTTTCTTCTTTTTGCAGCCACACTCTTAGCCCTGAAACAAACAAAAATTAATACTTAACTAGAAACATTCGCTATAAAAGCAATTCAGTGATGACAAGGTTTGTGATGGGGATTTATATAGCCAGACATGTATGTCCTGTGGCCAAACTACAAGTAAAAAGTAAAGAATTTGTGTTTGCAAGAAAACAATAGGGGTGCAAAAACTTAAGATCTAGAAAGAGGCCACAAGTAATGGCAATGAATTATCCTAGTTAGATTTAAGTAGTGTAGAACCTGATAACTTGGAGAAAAAAATTACAGTGTCTTACTATTTTAAAGAATATAATATTTTTTTTTCTGTTGACAGTGTCCTTTACAGAAGCTTTCCAGTTTCATGAGGTCCCATTTATTATTTATCTTAAATCAATGTGTGATTTAAGCTTTTTTATTTTTACTTTTTAAAATTTTAATTATATATACATGTGTTTATCACAGTTTATTTACTTTGTACACATGCTGCAGCTTCCTCCCTTATCACCTATCAGTCCCCAAAACCCTGCTTCTTTTCCCCTATGCCCTTTTCCTAGTCTCATGTTAGGGGAGGAACTCCTCTCCTTCTGACCCTATCTGACTCTATCTAACCCTAACTAATCAGGTCTCAACAAGGCTGGCTACATCATCTTCCTCTGTGGCCTGACATGGCTGCAGCCCACAGAGGGAGGAGATCAAAGAGCAGGCCAATGAGTTCATGTCAGAGAGAGCCCTTGTACCCCTTACTGGGACATTGACTTAAAAAGTGAGAAGCCAATGGACTTCCTTTGAAGAGCGGGTCTAGGTCTGCTCCATGCATGGTGTTTGGTTGGAGTATTGGTCTCTGCAGACACCCCTGGATCCAGATATTTTGGCTCAGTTGTTCTCCTTCTGGAGTTCCTGTTTCATCCAGGTCTTTTTAATTTCCCTCTCCTCCCATAAGGATTCTGTCACTCTACCCAAAGATTGCCTATGAGTCTCATTATCTTCTTCAATGCCCTGGTGGGTAGAGTCTTTCAGAGGCCCTCTGTGGTAGGCTGTTGTCCTATTTCCTGTTTTTGCCTTCCAATATCCATCCCATTTTTCTTTCTGAGTGAGGATTGATCATCTTACCCATGGAACTCCTTGCTTAGCTTCTTTAGATATACAGATTTTTAGTATGTTTATCCAATATTACAGGTCTAGTATCCTCATATAAGTGAGTATGCACAGTGTGTGTCTTTCTGCTTCTGGGATACCTCAAACAGGATAATCTTTTCTAGTTCCCCACCATCTGCCTGCAAATTTCAGGATTTCCTTGTTTTTAATTGCTCAGTGGCATTCCATTGTGTAAATGTACCACAATTTCTGTATCCATTCCTTAGTTGAGGGGGATTTGGGTGGTTTCCAGGTTCTGGCTATTATGAATAAAGCTGTTATGAATATGGCTGAACAAATATCCTTGTTGTGTACTTAAGCATAATTTGGATATATGCCTAGGAGTGTTATAGCTGGATCTTGAGGAAGCACTATTGCAAATTGTCTGAGAAAGCACCAGATCGATGTCCAAAGTGTTTTTACAAGTTCAAATTCCCACCAACAATAGAGGAGTTTTCCCATTTCTCCACATCCTCTCCAGCATGTATCGTCATTTGAGTTTTTGATCTTAGCCATTCTGATGCGTTTAAGGTGAAATCTCAGGCTTGTTTTTATTTGCATATCGCTGATGACAAAATATTTTGAGCATTTCTTTAAGTGTTTCTCTGCCATTCTATATTCCTCTCCAGGGAATTCTCTGTTTACCTCTGTACCCCATTTTGTAATTGGATTACTAGATTTGTTGTTTTTTAACTTCTTGAGTTATTTTATGTTCTGGATATTAGATGTCTGTCAGATATAGGGTTGATGAACATCCTTTCCCAATCTGTAAGCTGTCGTTTTGTTCTGTCAACAGTGTCCTTCACTTTACAGAAGCTTTTTTGTTTCAAGAGGTCCCATTTATTGATTGTTGATCTTAGAGCCTGTGCTGTTGGTGTTCTATTCAGGAAGTTGTCTCCTCTGCCAATGAGGCTCTTTTCCACCTTTTCTTCTAACAGATTGAGTGTGTCTGGGTTTATGTTGAGGTCTTTGATCCACATGGACATTAATTTTATGCAGGATGATAATTGTGGACCTACTTGCATTTTTCTGCAGTTAGACATCCAGTTAGATCAGAACCATTTGTTAAAAATGCTGTCTTTTTTCCACTGTATAGTTTTGACATTTTTGTAAAAAAATCAAGGATCCATAGGTGTGTGGGTTTATTTCTGGGTTTTCTATTCTGTTCCATTCATCCACCATTCTGTTGCTATGCCAGTACCATGCAGTTTTTATTACTATTGCTTTGTAGTACAGCTTGATTTCAGGGATGGATATAGTTCCAGACAATCAGTTGTTGTACAGGATTGTTTTGGCAATTCTGGGTATTTTATTTTTCCATATAAAGTTGAGAATTATACTTTCAAGGTCTGTGAAGAACTGTGTTGGTATGTTGATGCGAATTGCATTTAATCTGTAGATTGATTTTGACAGGGTGGCTCTTTTTCACTATGCTAATCCTACTGATCCATGAAGAAGGGAGATCTTTCCACCTTCTGATATCTTCTTCCATTTCTTTATTCAGAGAATTGAATTTTTTTTTTCCAAACAGGTCTTTTACTTGCTTGGCTAGAGTCACACCAAAGTACTTTATGTTATTAGTGACGATTGGGAAGGGTGTTTTTTCCCTAATTTCTTTCTTGGTCCCTTTGTCTTTGGTATACAGGTGGACTTCTCATTCTTTTGAGTTAATTTTTATCCAGCCACTTCCATGAAGATGTTTATCAGCTGAAGGAGTTCTCTGGTTAAATTTTGGTGGTTGCTCATGTATACTATCATATCATCTGCAAATAGTGAAACTTTAATTTCTTCTTTTCCATTATGTATCTCCTTGATCTTCTTAGTTGTCTAATTGCTCTAGCTAGGACTTCAAGTACTATGTTGAAGAGATATGGAGACAGTGGGAAGCCTTGCCTTGTCCCTGATTTCAGTGGGATTGATTTATGTTTTTCTCCTTTTAGTTTGATGTTGGCTACAGGTGTGCTGTATATTGTCTTTACTGTGTTTAGATATATGCCTTTTATCCCTGATCTCTCCAAGGCTTTAAACTTCAATGGGTGTTGGATTTCTGCCAAATGCCTTTTGGCATCTAAGGAAATGATCGTGTGGTTTTTTTTCCTTCAGTTTGTTTATGTGGTGGATTACATTGATGGATTTCTCTATATTGAATCACCCCTACATGCCTGGGATAAAAGGTACTTGGTCATGGTGGATGATATCTTTTATGTGTTCTTGGATTCAGTTTACAAGGATTTTATTGAGTATTTTTGAGTAACTGTCCATAAGAGAGATAGGTCTGAAATTCTCCTTCTTTTTTAAAATTGGGTCTTTGTGTGGTTTAGGTATCAAGGTGACTGTGGCCTTATAGAATGAGTTTGGCAATTTATCCTCTGTTTCTATTTTGTGGAATAGTTTGAAGTGTATTGGTGTTAGCTCTTCTTAGAAGGTCTGGTAGAATTCTGTGCTGACATTATCTGGCCCTGGGCTCTTTTTGAAAGTGAGACTTTTGATGACTGCTTCTATTTCCTTGGAGGATACAGGACTATTCAATCTATTTACCTGATCTTGATTTAATTTTGTTAAATGTAAACTATCAAGAAAATTGACCATTTCATTTAGATTTTCAAACTTTTTGGCATATAGGCTTTTATAGTAATATCTAATGATTGGATTTCCTCAGTTTCTGTTGTTATGTTCCCCTTTTGTATCTGATTTTGCTGATTTGGATAGTTTCTCTCTATGGTTCAGTTAGTTTGGCTAAGCATTTTTCTATCTTGTTGATTTACTCAAAGAACCAGCTCTTGGTTTCATTGATTCTTTGGATTGTTTTATTTGTTTCTACTTTATTGATTTCAGCCCTGAGTTTGATTATTTTCAGCCGTCTGCTCCTCTTGGGTATATTTGCTTCTTTTTTTTCTTGGGCTTTCAGTTCGGCCATTAAGTTGCTTGTATGAGATGTCACAAATTTCTTCTTGAAGGCACTTAATGCTACAAATTTTCCTCTTACCACTGCTTTCATAGTGTCTCATAAGTTTGGGTATGTGTGCCTTCATTTTCACTGAAGTCTAGGAAGTCTGATTTCTTTTTTTTTTATTTCTTCCCTAACCCAGCTGTCATTGAGTAGCTAGTTTTTCAGTTTCCATAAGTATATCAGCTTTTTGCTATATCTGCTGTTGTTGAGGTCTAGCTTTAGTACATGGTGGTCAGATATTATTTCAATCTTCTTGTATCTGTTGAGGCTTGCTCTGTGACCAACTGTATGGTCTATTTTAGAGAAGGTTCCATGAGTTGCTGAAAAGAATGTATACCCTTTTGAATTTGGATGAAAAGTTCTGTAGATGTCTTTCAGGTCCATTTGAGTTAGGATCTCTGTAAGTGTCTTTATTTCTCCATTTAGCTTCTGTCTAGATAATCTGTCCCTTGGTGAGAGCGGAGCATTGAAGATTTCCACTATTAAGGTTTTGAGACTTATGTGTGATTTCATCTTCAATAATGTTTCATTTACAAATGTAGGTGCTCTTGTATATGGAGTATAGATGATCAGAATTGTGATGTCCTCCTGGTGGATTTTTCTTTTGATGTGAATGAAATGCCCCTCATCATCTTTTTTCATTAATTTTCATTGAAAGTCTATTTTATTAGATATTAGGATAGCTACCCCAGCTAATTATCTGGGTCCATTTGCTAAAAAAACAAACAAACAAAAAAAACTATTTTCAGCCCTTTATCATTGTTGCAGAGATGTGTTCATTGGATGCAGAAGAATGTTGGCTCCTATTTCTGTAACCATTTTGTTAGTCTTTATCGTTTTATTGGAGAGCTGAGTCCATTGATGTTGATAGATATAGTGACCAATGAATGTTAGTTACTTTTATTGTGGAGTTGGTGTTACTGTGATTCATTGCTTCTTTTCATTTAATTTTTGTTGTTGTTGTTGTGAAGTTATCTGTATTCTATGTTTCCTTGTGTGTAGTTCCCCGCCCCCCATTGGATTGGAGTTTTCCTTCTAATATTTTCTGTGGGGCTGGATAGCTGTGTAGATATTGCTTAAATTTAGTTTTGTCATGGAATATTTTCTTTTCTCCTTATGTGTTGATTGAAAACTTTGCTGGGTATAGTAGTCTTGGTTGGCATCTGTGATTCCTTAAAGTCTGCATGACATCTGCCCAGGCCCATCTGGCTTTCACAGTTTCTGTTGAGAAGTGCAGAACTTAGCCTGTTAAAGCGGACCACTGGGAGTCCAGTCAGAGCAACAGAACTGGGAGACCAGTACAGATGCCTGGTGTGAAGTCCTGGGAAGTCCCTGCAGTGGTCCACGGACCTGGGTCACCCGGCAGGCATCATAGACCTGTATGTCTTGTACCACTTGCAGCAGGCCACTGAGGGACTGGGCAGCCAATACAATTACTGCCTGGGAGGCCCTGTGGGACCTTAAAACTGCTTGCAGACCTAAGTCCCAGAACACTAATACCACAGACCTAAAATCTGGAAGTCTGCTCCAGGTGGCAGCTGCTGCTGAGGAGCTAGGAGGTCCACCTCTGCTGTGTCAGTCCCCATGCAGGGAGTTCTGTGCTATGAGCAGCAGATACTGTGGGCCGGCTCCACTGAGGAGGAAGGAGGCCCCACAATGGGAAGTGCAAGGGAACCAAATGTTCACCACTATCAATCTCCAGAGAATTCTCTGGGTGACCTGGATCTAAATGATCTCAGCTCATGTGTGGTCCCCTCTGGCCAAGGAAGCCTCTGTGTCGAGTTTCAAATCTTCTGCTGCCCAGATACAGTGTGCACTGGTGGCCGCCATCTTGGATCCAAGCAAGACAATTTTCTTGAATGATTCCACTTACCAAAGCTGAATCAAGACCAGGTAAATAAATAGCCCTATATCCCCTAAGGAAATAGAAGCTGTAATCAAAAGTCTCCCATCGAAAAAAAAACCCAACCAGGGCCAGATTATGTCAACACAGAATTGTAACAGACCTTAAAGAAGACATAACACCAATATTCTTCAAACTATTCCACAAAATAGAAACAGAAGGATCATTACCAAACTTATTCTATGAAGCCACAGTCGGCTTGATACCTAAACATCACAAAGATCCAACAAAGGAAAAGAATTTCAGGCCAATCTCTCTTATGAACATTGATGCAAAAATACTCAACAAAATACTCACAAAATAAATCCAAGAACACTCCAAAATATCATCCACTATGACCAAGTAGGCTTCATCCCAAAAATGCTGTTCAATACACAGAAATCCATCAATATAATTAACCATATAAACAAACTGAATGAAAAAAAAATACATGATAATCTCCTTAGATGCTGAAAAAGCATTTGATACAATCCAACATTCATTTATTTTTAATGTCTTGGAAAGATCAGTGATACAAGCCTCTTATCTAAACATAATAAAGGTAATATACAGCAAACCTATATCCAACATCAAACTAAATAGAAGGAAACTTAAATCAATCCCACTGAACCTAGTGACAAGGTAAGCCTGCCCATGCTCTCCACATCTCTTCAACATAGTTCTTGAAGTCCTTGCTAGAGCAATAAGAAAATTAATAGAGATCAGTGAAGGAAGAAGTGAAAGTATCACTACTTGCAGATGATATGATAGTATATCTGAGTGACCCCAAAAATTCTACCAAGGAACTACTTCAGCTGATGAACACTTTCAGCCAAGTGTCTGGTTACTACATTAACTAAAAAAAAAAAAAATTATAAGCCCTCCTGTATACAAAAGACAAATGGTCTGAGAAAGAAATTAGGGAAACAACACCCTTCACAATAGACACAAAGAACATAAAGTACCTTGGTATAACTCTAACCAAGCAAGTCAAAGATTTGTATGAAATAAACTTCTAGTCTCTGAAGAAATAACGAGAAGGAGATATGGAGATATTAGAAAATGGAAAGATCTCCCATGCTCTTGGCTTGGCAGGATTAGCATAGTAAAAATCGCCATCTTAACAAAAGCAATCTGCAGATTCAATGCAATTTCCATCAACAACATACTTCTTTACAGAACTTGAAAGAAAATTTGTTTTTATTAATTCTTTATTAATTACACTTTATTCACTTTGTATCCCCCCTGTGGTTCCCTATGTCCTCCCATCCCAATTCCTCCCTTCCTCCACCCACTGCATGCATGCCCCTCCCCAAGGCCACTGATAGGGGAGGTCTTCTTTTCTTTCCTTCAGATCTTAGTCAATTAGGTCTCAGGAGTGGCTGCATTTTCTTCTTCAGTAGCCTGGTAATACTGCTTCCCCTCAGAGGGAGGTAATTAAAGAGCAGGCCAATCAGTTCATGTCAGAGGCAGTCCCTGTTCATATTACAATGGAACTCACTTGGATATTGAACTTTCATGGGCTACATCTGTGCAAGGGTCTTAAGTTATCTCCATGCATAGTCCTTGCTCGGAGTATCAGTATCAGCAAAGACCCCTGTGCTCAGATTCTTTGGTTCTGTTGCTCTCCTTGTGGAGTTCCTGTCCTCTCCAGATCTTACTGTTTCCCACTTCTTTCCTAAGATTCTCTGCACTGTGCCCAAAGGTTGCCCATAAGTCTCAGCATCTGCATTGATAGTCTGCAAGACAGAGCTTTTCAGAGGTCCTCTGTGTCAGGCTCCTGACTTGTTCCCTCTTTTCTCCTTCTTCTGATGTCCATCCTCTTTGGCTTTCTGGATAGGAATTGAGCATGTTAGCAAGAGTCCTCCCTCTTGATTAGTTTCTTTAGGAGTGCAGATTTTAGTAGGTTTATCCTATATGTCTGTATGAGTGAGTATATACCATGTGTGTCTTTCTGATTTTGGGATAGCTCACTCAGGATGATCTTTTCCAGCTCCCACCATTTACCTGGAAATTTCATGATTTCCTTGTTTTTAATTGCTGAGTAATATTCCACTGTGTAGATGTACCACAATTTCTCTATCCATTCCCCCACTGAGGGGCATCTGGGCTGTTTCCAGCTTCTGGCTATTACAAATAAGGCTGCTACAAACATGGTTGAGCAAATGTCCTTATTCTGTACTTAAGTCTCTTTTGGGTCTATGCCTAGGAGTGGAATAGCTGGATCTTGAAGAAGCACTATTCCTAGTTGCCTGAGGAAGCGCCAGATTGCTTTCCAGAGTAGTTGTAAAAGTTTACATTCCCACCAGCAATGGAGTAGGGTTCCCCATTCTCCACAACCTCTCCAGTATGTTTTGTCACTTTTTTTTTAACTTAGCCATTCTGATGGGTGTAAGGTGAAATCTTAGGTTCGTTTACAGTAAAAGATCTTCAGGAGGTATCTCCATCCCTGATCTCTTTTTTTTTTTTTTTTTTTTTTTTTTTTTTTTTTTTTTTTTTTTTT
>NW_026591872.1:3009494-3014798 GCF_907164565.1 Psammomys obesus | reverse complement strand
TTTTTTTTTTTTTTTTTAATTTTTTATTTTTATTTTATTTTTCTTTTTAGTTACATTTTGTTAACTCTGTGTCCCAGCTGTATCCCGCTCCCTCATTCCCTCCCCAACCCCACACTCCCTCCCTGGTCTCCTCCCTGCCCCTTTCCAAGTCCCCTGATAGGGGAGGACCTCCTCCCCTTTCATCTGACCCTGTTTTATCAGGTATCTTCAGGGCTGGCTGCAAAGTCCTCCTCTGTGGCCTAACAGACTGCTCCTCCCCTGGGGTGGGGGTCAAACAGCCTGCCCTTGAGATCCTATTAGAAATAGTCCGTGTTCCCCTTACTTTGGAAAACTACTTGGTTACTGAGCTACCACAGGCCACATCCGAGCAGAAGTTCTAGGTTATATCCATAGATGGTCCTTGGTTGAGTGTCAGTCTCAGAAAAGACCCTGTGCCCAGATATATTTGGTCCTTGTGGAGCTCCTATCCTTTCCATATCATACTAACTTCCCTTCTTTCATATGATTCCCTGCACTCTGCCGAGGGTTTGGTTATGAGTCTTAGTGTCTGCTTTGAAACGACCCTGAGATATCACCTTACACCCATCAGAATGGCCAAGATGAAAAACTCAAGTGATAGCACATGCTGGAGAGGTTGTGGAGAAAAGGGAACCCTCCTCCATTGCTGGTGGGATGTAAACTGGTTCAACCACTCTGGAAGTCAATCTGGCGCTTTCTCAGACAACTAGGAGTAGTGCTACCTCAAGACCCAGCTATACCACTCCTAGGTATATACCCAAAATTTGCTCAAGTACACAACAAGGACATTTGTTCAACCATGTTCATAGCAGCTTTATTTGTAATAGCCAGAACTTGGAAACAACCCAGATGTCCATCAACGGAGGAATGGATACAGAAACTGTGGTATTTTTACACAATGGAATACTACTCAGCAATCAAAAAGGAAGAAATCATGAAATTTGCAGGCAAGTGGTGGGATCTAGAAAAGATCATTCTGAGTGAAGTATCCCAGAAGGAGAAAGACAAACTTGGTATATACTCGCTTATATAGACCTACAAGACATGATAAACATAATGAAATCTACACACCTAAAGAAGATAATCAAGAAAGTGGACACAGGCGAAGGTGATTAATCCTCATTTAGAAAGACAAATGGGATGTGCATTGAACTTATGACAGGAGTCTACCACAAAAGGCATCTGAAAGACTCCATCCCTGATCTCAAGCTGTACTATAGAGCAACAATACTAAAAACCGCATGGTACTATAATAGAAACAGACTGGTGGATCAATGGAATTGAACAGAAGACCCTGGCATAAATCCACACACTTATGGACACCTGATTTTTGACAAAGATGCCAAAACCATTCAGTGGAAAAAAGAAAGCATCTTCAACAAATGGTGCTGGTCTAACTGGATATCTATATGTAGAAAAAGGCAAATAGATCCATACTTATCACCCTGCACAAAACTAAAGTCCAAGTGGATCAAAAGCAGAATCACTAAACAGCTTAGAAGAAAAAGTGGGAACTCATTTTCACAGGAGACAACTTCTTGAACAGAACACCAACAGCACAGGCTCTAAGACAATCAATAAATGTGACCTCATGAAACTGAAAAGTTTCTGTAAAGCAAAGGTCATTGTCAGAAAAAAACGACTGCCTATAGATTGGGAAAGGATCTTCACCAACCCTATATCTGATAGAAGACTAATATCCAGTATATATAAAGAAGTTAAACATTAAGAAATACATTATTCATATAAAAATTAGGATTTTTTACTACAGCTAGGATACTCTTTTTATGAATCTATGATTGTAATCCTACATTGTATTGTTAGTCCTTTTCATACTCTGTAGCTGTCCTCTTTTGCAAACATAAAACCAAATGTTTCATTCTGTGTTTAAAATATGGTTACAGGAGATGTACCTCAGTGGTAGAATGTTTGGCTAGCATGTATGGTACTTTAGGTTCAATTCTTAGTGCAAAAAAGGAAGAAAAATAGGAAGAAATAATATTCTAGTTTAATATATTTAGCTGTGCTTGTAATCCCAGCATTTGTTTTTTAATGGTATAGATCTAGCTATACCACTCCTAGGCATATATCCAAATATGTTCAAGTATACCACAAGGACATTTGCTCTATCATGTTTGTAGCAGCTTTATTCATAATAGCCAGAACCTGGAAAAAACCCAGATGCCCCTCAATGGAGGAATGGATACAGAAATTGTGGTACATTACACAATGGTATGTTACTCAGAAATTAATAAAAAGGAAATAATGAAATTTTCATGCAAATGATTGTAAACAGTGAAGATCATCCTGAGTGAGGTATCCCAGAAGCAGAAAGATGCACATGGTATATACTCACTTATAGGTGGATATTAGACTTATAGGTGGATAATAAACATATAATACAGCATAATCATCCTAAAATCTGTACACCTAAAGAAGGTAAGGAAGAGGGAGGACCCTGGATATGATACTAAATCTTCATTTAGAAAGGCAAATGGGATGTACAATGGAAGATGGAGAAAACAGGAAACAGGACAAGAACCTACCACAGAGGGCCTCTGAAAGACTCTACACAGAAGAGTATCAAAGCAGATACTGAGACTCATAAGTCACACTTTAAACAGAGTGAAAGGGAATCTTATGAAAGAAGGGCGGGATTGAAAGACTTGGAGGGAACAGGAGCTCTACAAGGATTGCAACATAACCAAAATATCTGGTCCCAGTGGTCTTTTCTGAGAGTGATACTCTAAACAAGGACCATGTATGGCAATATCCTAGAATCCCTTCATAGACATAGCCCATGGAAGCTCAGTATCCAAGTGGGTTCCCTAGTAATGGAAACAGGGACTGTCTCTTACATGAACTCAGTGGCTGGCTCTTTGATCACCTCCCCCTGAAGGGGAGCAGCCTTACCAGGCCACAGAGGAAGACAATGCAGCCAGTCCTAATGAGACCTGATATACTAAGGACAGATGGAAGGTAAGTAGGACCTCCCCTATCAGTAGACTTGGAGAGGGGCATAGGCTGTGGAGAAAAGGGGAACTCTCCTTCATTGCTGGTGGGAGTGTAAACTGGTACAACCACTACGGAAATCAATCTGGTGCTTTCTCAGACAATTAGGAGAAGGAGAGAGAGGGAGGGTGTGATTGGGAGGAGATGAAGGAAGGGCTACAGCTAGGATACAATGTGAATAATCTGTAATTAAATAAATAAATAAATAAATAAATAAATGAATAAATGAATAAATAAATAAATAAATAAATAAATAGAGTCTTGGTGGTCTTTCTGGTAATTTTGAACTCCATAGCAATTTCATTTTCATGATAAACCTTCAATTATTTGATGATTGTTTCTAACTTTTCTTTGAGTTTTCTCTTTTTATGGATCTATGATTGTAATCCTACATTGTATTGTTAGTCCTTTTCATACTCTGTAGCTCTCCTCTTTTGCAAACATAAAACCAAATGTTTCATTCTGTGTTTAAAATATGGTTACAGGAGATGTACCTCAGTGGTAGAATGTTTGGCTAGCATGTATGGTACTTTAGGTTCAATTTTTAGTGCAAAAAAGGAAGAAAAATAGGAAGAAATAATATTCTAGTTTAATATGTTTGTCTGTGCTTGTAATCCCAGCATTTGTTTTTTTAATATTTTTTTTCTTTTTAAATAATGTTATGTATTCACTTTTATCCCAGCTGTAGCCCTCTCCCTATTTCCCTCCCAATCCTCCTCTCCCTCCCTCATCTCCTCTTTGCCCCCTTCTGAGTCCACTGAGAGGGGGTGTCCTCCTCTCCTTCCATCTGGCCCTAGCTTATCAGGTATCTTCAGGATTTTTGCAATGTCCTTATCTGTGGCCTAGTAAGGCTGATCCTCCCTTGGGGGTGGGGAAGGGGACGCCCAATGAGCCAGACATTGAGTTCATGTCAGAAACAACTCCTGTCCCCATTATTAGGGAACCCAATTGGATACTGAGCTACCATGGGCTATGTCTGAGCAGGGGTTGTAGGTTATATGCATGCACGCTCCTTGGTTGGATAAACAGTCTCAGAGAAGACCCCTGTGCCCAGATATATTTGGACCTTGTGGGGAAATCTGTCCCCTCTAGGTTATAATAATTCCTCCTTCCTTCATATGATTCCCTACACTCTGCCGAAGGATTGGTTATGGGTCTCAGCATCTGCTTTGAAACACTGCTAGGTAGAGTCTTTCAGGTGCCTTCTGTGGTAGGCTACTGTCCTGTTACTTGTTTTCTCCTATTTCCAATGTCCATCCCCTTTGTCTTTCTAGATGAGGATTGATCATCTTACCCCTGGTCTTCTTTCTTGTTTATCTTCTTTAGGTGTACATATTTAACTATGTTTATCCTATCTTATAGGTCTAGTACCCATTTATAAGTGAGTATATACCATATGTCTCTTTCTGCTCCTGTGATATCTAACTCAGAATGATTTTTTCTAGTTTCCACCATTTGCCTGCAAAATTCATCAACCCAGTTAAAAAATAGAGTATGGAGCTAAACAGAGAATTCTCTGTAGAAGAATATAGAATAGCAGATAAACACATGAGATGTTCAACATCCCTAGCCAATCAGAGTGGCTAAGATCAAAAACTCAAGTGACAACACATACTGGAGAGGTTGTGGAGAAAAGGGGAACTCTCCTTCATTGCTGGCGGGAGTGTAAACTGGTACAACCACTACGGAAATCAATCTGGCACTTTCTCAGACAATTAGGAATAGTGCTACCTCAATATCCAGCTATACCACTCCTAGGCATATATCCAAATATGTTCAAGTACACAACAAGGACATTTGCTCAATCATGTTTGTAGCAGCTTTATTCATAATAGCCGGAACCTGGAAACAATCCAGATGTCCATCAAGGAAGGAATGGATAAAGAAACTGTGGTACTTTAACACAATGGAATACTACTCAGCAATCCCAGCAATTGTAAGGCTGAAGCAGGAAGATTTCACCTTACGCTATACAATAAGTTCCAGGCCAGAAAGGGCTATAGTGTGAAATACTGTCTGAATCAAAAGGAAATTATGCTATCTAAAACTCAAATTTTTAAGAAACAATGTTGAAATATATTACGTTCCATTTTACCTGAATATACAACATAGTTATAATAATTTATGTGGAATGTTAGTGGAGGAAGAAAGACGAAAAAAATGAGGTAATTATATATTGGCAGAAAGTTGATATTACATCTTAAAAGTATCTAAATTTTATATATACATATATATATATATATATATATATATATATATATATATATATATATA
>NW_026591872.1:3003786-3009094 GCF_907164565.1 Psammomys obesus | reverse complement strand
TATATATATATATATATATATATATATATATATATATATAATTATACAGACTTTTGAGTCATGGCAATAATTAGCCAGAATTCTATGGAGAAATGGTTAAGAGTAGTATCAGTTATGAACCTGGGTCTGGTGGGAGAGTTGACAGTTCTCTTTTCTGTTTTGTTTTGTTTTATTTTACTTTCTATAGGGGCAATACTTATTACTGTGAGTATTTACAGCTCTGAAATGCTGGGCTAAAGATACTGCTCAGCTGTTAAATGCTAGGCTCGCAACCATAAATATAAAATGCTCTTATATGCAACTCGGAAACATATTTCAAAACCTGGGAAAGAGAGAAGCTTTTTCTTGTATCAGTTGTCCATTTAATTTGACTTAACCTGAATTATTTGGCAGCAAAATATACATGATACAAATAATAAATAACATATGTTTAATGCATATATTGATATAGCTTTGTTATTACCGTGTAGTATGTATCTTTTCATACATTTCTCTAAAATTGTCTGTACTTGATCATGGCATGCTCTCTTATCCTACTGAATGTGCTATGTAATTTAAAGTGTGTGTCACAGTATTAGTTTTCTAAATCATGATAAAAAACCACTTCATACAATATAACAACATATTTTACTCATGTTTCTTCCTGTCCCCAACTCCTCCCAGGTCTTTGCTACCTCCCTACCCATCCAACTTTGTGTTATTTCTCTCAAAATAAGAAAAGTAAAAATCACAACAAACAAGAAAAAAGATTAGTCAGACCAAAAAAAAAAAAAGCCAAAAAAAAAATTAAAAGAAACAAATTGTCTGTCTGTCTGTTGTCTCATGCACACAGGCACACTCAAACACACACATGCTCTCTCTCTCTCTCTCTCTCTCTCTCTCTCTCTCACACACACACACACACACACACACACACACATACACACACTCAAACAAACAAACAAAAATGAGAACATGTAGTCCAGTTTTGGAGGCCAACAACTCATGAGTACCGGAACTTCCCTAGGTTATTGTTATACCCAGTGACACTCCACTGGAGAAACAAATTTTCTGTTTCCCAGCAGGTATCACTTGTAAATAGTTTTTCAGCTAGAGGCGGGACCACATCTGTCTTGTGCCTCATTAAGTCCTGTGTATGTTACTACAACATTTTTAAAATTGATTTTATAAAATGTTTTATTTATTTATTTTATTGGTTTGTATGTATGAGTATTTTCCTACATATAAACCTGTGCACAATGTTCAGGTCTGGTAGCTTCTGAGATCAGAAATGGGCAATTGATACCCTCAGACTGGAGTTAACAGATGGTTAGGAGCCAGAATATGGGTGCGGGGAATCACACCTGGATCAACAAAAGCCATTGCTCATAATCACTGAACCATCTTTTCAGTGCCCAAGTTTGTAACATGACAAGTTCCTTAACTTTTTTAGATACTTTATTGTGGGATCTCAATAGTTCACTACTGAGTACCACTCCTAACCAAGAAGCTTCTTGGAATTAATATCTACTGACTAAAAGAAAATCACTTTTGTCCAGTGGAGTGTCATTGGGTCTTTCAAACATTCCAGGGCACTTCCTATGTCCAGGAGTAGGTACTAAAAACAAAATTAATTCCGTTGTTTTTTGTTCGTTTGTTTGGGGTTAGGAAATTTTTTGTAAACTTTTGTTTCATTTTGTCTGCTGTAGCATTATTTTGTTTTATTGGCTCCTTGTTTTTATTTAATTTAATTTTGTTTATTTTATTTTATTGTTACTTACTTAATTTAGGTATATGAGCACTCTATTTGCATGTATACCTACATTTTAGAAGAGGGTATCAGACCAAATTACAGATTGTTGTGAACCATCATGTGGTTGCTGGGAATTAAGCTCAGGACCTGTGGAATAGCAGCTGGTGCTTTTAACTCCTTAACTTCTTTTTTCCTCTCTTTTTTTTTATCAATTATTATTATTTATTACAACATATTCGTTTTGTATCATGGCTGTGGTCCCCATTCCTCATCTCCTCTCAATCCTACCCATCCTCCCTCTTCTTCCCCTATGCTCCTCTCCTAGTCCACTATACAAAGACCTCCTAGGCAAAAACCTCCTCCCCTTGTATCTGACCCTAGCTTATGTCAACAGGATTGACTCTCTGTGGCCTGGAAAGGCTGCACCTCCCACCCCAGGGGAGGTGATCAGAGAGCCTGCCACTGAGTTCATACCAGAGACAGCCCCTGGTCACCTTACTAGAAAACCCACTTAGAGATTGAGTCTATGGGCTATATCTGAGCAGAGATTTTAGGTCCTCTCCATGCGTTGTCCTTGGTTGGGTTATCAGTCACTGTAGGTCCTTCAGAGCCCAGTTGTGTTCTGTTTTTTGGCTCTGTTGGTCTTTTTTGGAGCTTCTGTCCCCTCCAGGTCTTTCTATCTCCCCCTTCTTTAAAAAAATTCCATTCATTCTGCCCAAAGTTTGGATATGAGTCTCAACATCTGTTTTGATACCCTGCTGGGTAGAGTCTTTTAGAGGCCCTCTGTGGTAGGCTCTTATCCTGTTTTTTTTCCTTCTTCCAATGTTCATCTCATCTGTCTTTCTGAATGAGGATTAATCATCTTACCCAGAGACCTCCTTCTTGCTTAGCTTCTTTAGGTGTACAGATTTTAGGATGTTTATCCTATATTATAGGTCTAGTATCCACTTATAAGTAAGTATATACTGTGTGTGTCTTTTTGCTTCTGGGATACCTCATTCAGGATGATCTTTTCTAGATCCCACCATTTGCCTGCAAATTTCATGATTCCCTTGTTTTTAATTGCTGAGTAGTATTCCATTCTGTAAAAGTACCACAATTTCTGTATCCATTCTTCAGTTGAGGGACACCTGGGTTGTTTCCAGCTTCTGACTATAAAAAATAAAGCTGCTATGAACATGGTTGAACAAATGTCCTTGTTGTGTACTTGAATAAATTTTGGGTATATGCCTAGGAGTGATATAGCTGGATCCTGAGGAAGTGCTACTCTAAAATGTCTGAGTAAGCACCAGATTGATTTCCATAGTGGTTGTACAATTTACATTCCCACCAGCAATGGAGGAGTGTTCTCATTTCTGCACATCCTCTCATGTACTGTCACTTGAAATTTTGATCTTAGTCATTCTGATGGGTGTAAGGTATCAAAGGTGATACTGAGACTCATAGCCATACCCTGTGCAAAGCACTGAAATCTTTATGGTAGAAGAGGGAGATAAAAAGACCTGGAGGAAACAGGAACTCCACAAGAGAAGTACAGAGTTAACTTATATTTTTATGTGTTACATTTATGTATGTAAAAACATTATTTCCTTCTATTGCTGTAATTTTAAAGGAATAGTCTTTTAAATATTTCTTTTCTGCATATACTACATTGGAACACAGGTTTTAAAGTAATTTTCACATAGTCTTCTTGAAATGCAGTACCTTCAAATAATGTCAGAGTTTCATTGATATTGAAATGTTAATGTGTAACCAAAAAAAAAAAACATTTTAATTTTGGTGGCCATGCATTATTATTGATTTGTGTTGAGTTCATATTCAAAGAAAGCAGCAAGCTCTTTTCATGTACACTGATATTATTCCAGGCTTTCTGTATCATATTCAATTTTAAGTCTAATTACAGCAATTTACATCTATTCATGTTAAATATACATGTTCATTGTGTTATCCAGTTGCAAGTTTTTGAAGAATAATTTTGTTATTCAGATTTGGTAACTAATTTTCAAACAAATATATAATGTAATTAGAGTAAATCAGCTAGAGAGCGATTATAAGATATTGAAAAAGACAAAATCATTCCTTTTTGTTGCTTTGTTTTAAAATAAAGTTTATATTTTTCATATTATCTTTAAGTATTGAATTGTCACCATTCCTTATATTTTAGTTGTGTGCCTAGCCTTTAAAGGGTAATTGGAAACAGTATGGGATAACATTGCATTAAACCTTCATTTAAACAGGATATTAAGCATCTACTGCATGAGAAAGGCTGGACTAGTTTTAAGGACATGTAGATTAGGAAAAATAATTTGATTTAATCTCTTTCTATTTGATTTAGACAGGAAGAGAAACAATGCAACATGTGTTTTGACTAAGGCTGGCACAATGGTTCATAGGAGTACAATTGAGAGGCATCATAATCATCCTTGAAGGAGAGTGCAGGCTTTCTGGACCATACAAATTTAAATTACAGGCAAGTTAACACCCAAGTGAGGAAGTGGAAGGGGACAGGAAATGCCAAAGTAATATACTTATGATGTGTGGGAAGTCTTTACCATATCCTCTCTAAAAATAACAATGTTGAGTAAAGCATATCATCACTGAAAATTTTTTAGGCTTGAAAAACAAAAGCTAACAAGTGGAAATAAGTATATAGAAGAAGTGAACATGTTCCTATCCCTATCATGCTGTAATGAAGTCCCACAATTTTCTTTCTGGGTATTATAACAGCTCTCTTCATAAAAGCCAAAACTCCAAATGTCAGTCAATTTAAAAAATAATAAATGTCAACATATGCATTTTATTCAATCATTTTTTAAGTTCTTTTTTAACTTTTTTAATTTTTATTAATTAAACTTTATTCATTTTTTATCTCCCCATAAGCCCCTCCCTCCTTTCCTCCCGATTCCACCCTCCCTCCCTTTTCTGCATGCATGCCCCTCCCCAAGTCCACTGATAAGGGAGATTCTCCTCTCCTTTCTGATCTTAGTCTATCAGTTCTCATCAAAAGTGGCTGCATTGTCCTCTTCTGTGGCCTGGTAAGGCTGCTCCCCCCTCAGGCGGAGGTGATCAATGAGCAGGCCAATCAGATTATGTCAAAGGCAGTCACTCTTCCCATTACTAGGTAACCCACTTGGACACTGAACTGCCATGGGCTACATCTGTGAAGGGATTCTAGGTTATCTCCATGCGTGGTACTTGGTTGTAGTATGAGTCTCTGGGAAGTTCCCTGTGTTCAAGTTTTCTTGTTCTGTTGCTCTCCTTGTGGAGTTCCTGTCCTCTCCAGCTCTTACTATTTCCCACTTCTTATATAAAATTCCATTCATTTTTGAGGCAGAATCTAGATATATAGTGTAGACAGGCCTTGATACTGTGAGACTCTTGTCTCTGCCACTTTGTTTTCACATCAGAACTGCCATCTAAGTTTTATTTAAAAGTTAAATAATATATCTGGAAATATGTGTTGTGAGAAATAGCATAAAAACATGGAACAATTAGACATATACCAAAAATATAGATAGTAGATAGATAGATAGATAGATAGATAGATAGATAGATAGATAGATAGATAGATAGATA
>NW_026591872.1:2958111-3003776 GCF_907164565.1 Psammomys obesus | reverse complement strand
ATAGATAGATAGATAGATAGATAGATAGATAGATAGATAGATAGATAAAAGTCAATCTGGTTAATTTGAAGATGTATGTGCTCATTTTTAGATGGCCTAAAAAATCTCTCATAAATGTGTTTAAGGAGATTAGTAGAATTATACTTATTACAACAAATAAAATTAGAGTAGAGAAGATGACCCAGAAACTAGCTTTGTTTAGTTATTAAGTACTTTTTATGTCCATTCCTTATATAATTATATTTATTTCTCCAGTAACCCATGGTTTACCTGATTCTCTGCTAATGGACATTTTAAAAATTTTCTGATTTCTATTTGTGTTACAAAAATTACTGTCACTGTATATCTTTTTCAATCACATAAACAATCCTATAACTAAGTTGATGGGCTTAAGAATATAAAATACATGTATAGACATTTGGATAAGTAATAGACCTAAAATTTGTTTAAATGATTGTTTCTATCTTGTGAGAAATTATATAAAGAAATTTAAGCATAAAGAAGAAAATATTTGCCAGATTTTGTGTTCATGAACATTTGTTCCATCATCTTCTCTACTCTAATTTTATGTTTTCACAATTAAAAGGAGGAGAAAATTATAGTTAGACATTGCTTCCCAAAAAGAGTATAAAACATGTAAAAATGATAAGATATGTATGCAAGAAGGCACATTTAAATGTTATGATGTTCTTAGGGCTATGGATAGAAGACAGGACTCAAATAAAGAGAAGCATTGTAAGGAGTTTGACTTTCACAGATAACAGCAAATGCTAAAATTAAAATTTCTTTTACCGAGAATGCTCCCAAAAAGCAGGAAAACTGTATTTTTCTTAGTATATGCCCAAGATCAGACTAGTATAAATGAGTAGACAGATCTATATTCATTTTGCTAAGAGAGCCATGGTCAGGCTTTTATGTGGAAAAAAATGTATTTCAGAGTCATCAATCTCTAGGTGGTAGATTTGATTCTATCTACTGCAAGCTCTATGAGAGGTCTAGATTATTTTATTTTGTTACTGGTAGGGTGAAATGCCCATCTGCTTTCCTGGATTGATTATGATCATTTAAGAAGATGGTTCATGATACTACAACCTCAGAGAGACCATTTACTGTATTAAAGGGTTTTGTATTTTGACAATGATTGAGGCAAATTGACAGTTACAGTAATCCGTCTTCATAGGATGAAGTGGAGCTTCAAAGAAGCAGTATGTTTTACTCACATCTAGAAAGGTGTTGATGGTTGTTTCTGGGAGACTGGACCCAATAAACTGTTCTAAAGAAATCTCACTCTCCCCCCACTTTATCCTTCAACACAGAAAAAATTCAGTGAAATTTGTAGCTTTGTAATGTTCTTTTAGTTTTAACATACACTTCATGAAAACTACCATTCACTTTGCTCTTGATTTTAGAAAACTTTTTTTTTTTACATTTTAAATTTTCATTTATTTACTTTTTGTTTAGTTATTCACTTTATATCTCAATCATGGCTCACTTTCTCTTCTTGTCCTGGTCCCTCCATGCCATCTCTCCTTGGGCCTCCTGCCCCTCAGAAAAGAACTCCCCCCCCCCAAACCCACCATAGCATATCCAGCTGTGTCACAATTGTGTACTTCCTCTTTCACAATGTCCTTGCAAGGATGCCCCACCAGGGGAAGTGATCAAAAAACATTCAACAGAGACCATATTGCAGATAGGCCCCTTCCCCTTTATAAGGGACCTACATGGAAGCTAAGCTGCCCAGTGGATATAAATGTGTAGAGGGCCTAGATCTAGTCCATGCATGGTCCTTGGGTGTGCTTCAGTCTCCACAAGGTCCTATGAGCCCAGGTTAGTTGGGACTCTTGGTATTGTGGTGGAGATCTTGTCCCCTCTGGGCCATTTTATTCTTCCTTCCACTTCTCTACAATGCTCTCTATACTCCTGTCAACATTTGGCTATGATTCTCAGTTTCTGTTTTGATTCATTTCTGGTAGGAGTCTCTCAAAGGACAACAGATATCAGGGCTGATATCTGCAAACAGAGTGGAGCATAATCAATAGTGTCAGTAGTTGGTTCTCTCCCATGGAGTAGGTCTCAGGTTGGGCTAGGCATTGGTTGCACAGTCCCTCAATCTCTGTTCTATATTTATCCCTGCACATTCTGTAGGTAGGGTACATTCTGGGTAGAAGATTTTGTGGGTGGGTTTGTTTTTCCATCCCTCCACTAGTAGTTCTGTCTAGTTAGAGTTTGTTCTCTTCAGTTTCTATGACCCCTGCCACAAGGAGTCTCAGCTAGATTCATCCCCATATCCTGCCAGGAGCCTACTTGTTGTAGGTCTGCATGAACTTTTCTCATCTGGGAGACAACACACACTTTGGAGACAGAAAGATTATGTAACAAAACCATGAGTACCAGGCATAAGAAATCTCCAGCTTGTCACAGAGAACTTCTCTTTCTAGTCATTCTCTCTTCTTACCTCTGCTCTCTCCAGGTTGGGTCTCCACCCTCATTTCTCTTTGCTTTACCTCTCCCATCCTGTTTCCTCTCTTAAAAAACTTCTGCTGACTATTCTATTTCTCCTTCTAAGTGAGACTCGAGCATCCTCCCTTGGGTCCTCCTTGCTACTTAGCCTTTTTGGGGCTGTACTAAATGGCTAATATCCTCTTTTAACTGAGTACAAACCACATATGTGTTTCGGGGTTTGCCTTACCTCACTCAGGGTGGTCTTTATCTAGTTCCATCAATTTGCCTGCAAATATCATGATTACCTTGATTTTAATAGATGAGTAGTATTCCATTGCATTAATGTATGACAGTTTCTTTATCTATTCTTCTGTTGAAGGATGTCTGGGATGTTTCCAGTTTCTGGCTATTACGAATAAAGTTGCTGTGAACAAAGCTGAGCAAATATCCTCATTGCTTGGTGGGGCATTACTTGGGTATATGTCCAAGAGTGGTAAAGTTTGGTCTTGATGTAGAACTATTCCCAATTTTCTGATAACATGTGAGATTGATTTCCAAAGTGGTTGTACAAGTTTGCACTCCCACCTGTAATGGAAGTGTTTCTCTTTCTCTGCATCCATGCCAACATCTGTTTTCACTTGAGTTTTTTATCTGAGCCATCATAATGGGTATAAGATGCAATCTCAGAGATGTTTCATTTGCACTTCCCTAATGACTAACGATGCTGAGCTTTTCTTTAACTACTCTGCCATTTGAGATTCCTCTGTTGAAAATTCTGTCTAGGTATGTACCGCAATTTTTAACTGTGTTATTTGATTTGTTGATGTTTAATTTCTCGAGTACTTTATATTTTTGGATATTAGCCTTTTGTCAGATGTCAGTTTGGTAAAGATCTTTTCCCAGTCTCTGGGCTGCTGTTTTGTTCTGTTGTCAGTGTTCTCACAGAAGGTTTTCAGTTTTAAGAGGTCCCTTTTATTAATTGTTGATCTAAGAGCCTGGGCTGTTTGTGTTCTCTTCAGGAAGTTGTCTCCTGGGACAACGAGTTCAAGTCTCTTCCCCATTTTCTGTTTTTTTTTTAAATTTTTTATTAATTACATTTTATTCATTTTGTATCCTCTCATAAGCCCCTCCCTCCTCCGCTCCCGATCCCATCCTCCCTCCCCTTTCTGCATGCATGCCACTCCCCAAGTCCACTGATAGGGGAGGTTCTCCTCTCCTTTCTGATCTTAGTCTATCAGTTCTCATCAAAATTGGCTGTATTGTCCTCTACCATGGCCTGGTAAGGCTGCTCCCCCCTCAGGGGAAGGTGATCAAAGAGCAGGCCAATCAGATTATGTCAGAGGCAGTCACTCTTCCCATTACTATGTAACCCACTTGGACACTGAACTGCCATGGGCTACATCTGTGCAGGAGTTCTAGGTTATCTCCACGAATAGTCCTTGGTTGTAGTATGAGTCTCTGGGAAGTTCCCTGTGTTCAAATTTTCTTGTTCTGTTGCTCTTCTGTTTTAATCGATTTAATGTTTCTGGTTTCATGTTGAGGACTTTAGTACACTTGGACTTTAGTTTGGTACAGGGTGACAATTATGGATCTACTTGCATTTTTCTACATGTAGACATCCAGTTAGACCATCACCATTTGTTGAAAATATTTTCTTTTTTCCATTGTATGGTTTTCGTTTCTTTCTCAAAAATCAAGTATCCATAGGTGTGTGAGTTTATGTCTAGGTGCTTGATTTGATTCTTTTGATTAACCAGTCTCTTTCTATGCCACCTCCATGAAGTTTTTATTACCACTGCTATATTGTATAGCTTGAAGACGAATATAGATCTAGAAATTCTTTTATTTTATAGGAATGTTTGAGCTATCTTGGGTTCTTTGTTTTTCCATATGAAGTTGAGAATTGTTCTTTTGAGGTCTGTAAAGATTTCTGTTGGGATTTTAATGAGAATTGCATTGAGTCCACAGATTGCTTTTTATAAGATGGCCATATTTACTACATTAATCCTACAGTTCCATGAACATGGGAAATCTTTCCATCTTCTGATATCTTCAATTTCTTTCTTCAGAGATGTGAAGTCCTTGCCACACAGGTATTTCGCTTGCTTGGTTAGTTTAGACTAGGATACTTCATATTATTTATGACTATTGTGAAGGATGTTGTTTCACTAATTTCTTTCTCAGCCGGTTTGTCATTTGTATAAAGGAGGGCTACTGATTTTATTTTGAGTTAATTTTGTATCTAACCACTTTGCTGAAGTTGTTTATCAGCTATAAGAGTTCTCTGGTAGAAATTTTGGGGTCATTTTTGCATACTATCATATCATCTGCAAATAGTGATACTTTGACATCTTCCTTCTGAACTGAATCCCCTTGATCTCCTTTAATTGTCTTATCATCATATGTGGAAATTCAAGTACTATATTGAGGAGATATGGAGAGAGTGAGCAGCCTTGTCTTGTCCCTGAATTCAATGGAATTACATTGAATTTCTATCCATTTAATTTTATTTTGGCTATTGGCTTGCTGTATATTGCTTTTATTATATTTAGGTATGGGCCTTGTGTCCTGATCTCTCTATGACTTTTATCCTCAAAGGGTTTTGGATTTTGTTAAATGATTTTTCAGCATTGTTTATATAGTGGATTACACTGATTGTATCCATCCCTGCAACACTGGTAAAAAGCTTACTTGATCATGATGGATGACATATTTGATGTGTTCTTGAATTCGATTTGCAAGTATTTTATTGACACTTTTTGCATCAATGTTCATGAGGGAAATTGTTCTGAAATTTTCTTTCTTTGTTGAGTCTTTGTCTGGTTTAAATATCAGGGTGACTGTAGCCTCATAGAATGAATTTGTTAATGTTACTTCTGTTTCTATTTTGTGGAATTGTTTGAGATGTATTGGTATTAGCTCTTTTTTGACAGTCTGGTAGAATTCTGGGCTAAAACCATCTGGCCTCGGCTGTTTTCAGTTGGAAGACTTTTGATGACTGCTTGTATTCTCTTATTTGTGCTAAGGCTGTTTAAACAGTTTTCCTAATTTCGATTTAACTTTGGTAAGTGAAATCATGCATTTATTTTACCTTTTCCAATTTTGTGGAACACGGTCTTTTGAAGCAATACCTAATGATTCTTTGGATTTTGTCAGTGTCTGTTATGTCCCCTTTTCAGTTTTGATTTTGTTAATTTGGATATTGTCTTTCTGCTTTTTTTTTTTTTTTTTAGTTTGTCTAGGGGTTTGTTTCTATTATTGATTTTCTTGAAGAAACAGCTTTTTGTTTCAATTATTCTTTGTATTCTCTTTGTTTCTAAGTTATTGCTTTCTTTACTGTGTTAGATTATTTCCTGTCATATAAGCTTCTTGTGTGTTCTTGCTTCATTTTGTTCTGGGGCTTTCAAGTATGCTTTTAAGTTGCTAGTATGTGAACTCTCCAATTTCTTTATAAAGGCACTTAGTGCTATGAACTTTTCCCTTAGCACTTTTTTTCATTGTGTTCCATAAGTTGATGTAAGTTGTGCCTTCATTTTCATTAACTTCTATAAAGACTTTAATTTCCTTTTTTTCCTTATCCCCTGATCCAGTAGTCATTGAGGAGAAATCTGTTCAGTCTCCACAGGTTCATAGGTTTTAGCTTGTTGAAATCGTTTTTTTTTTTTTTTTTTTTTTTTTTCATGATGGCTTGATAAGATACAAGGGGATATTTCAATTTTCCTGTATCTGTTGAGGTTTGCTTTGTGACCAAGTATATAGTCAATTCTAGAGAAGGTTCCATGAGGTGCTGAAAAGAATGTATATTCATTTGTGTTTGGGTGAAATGTTCTGTAGAACTCTGTTAGGTTATTTTGATTTATGATGTGTGTTAATTTTATTTTTTCTCCGTTTAGTTTCTGTCTCAGTGATCTGTCCCTCTCCCATTGGGGAGAGGGAGTGTTGAAGTCTCCCACTATAAATGTGTAGGGTTTGATATGTGGTTTAAGTTTGGTAGTGCTTCTTTTATGAATGTGGGAGCCTTAGTGTTTCTTTTATGAATGTGAGTGCCCTTGAATTCGGAGTATAGATGTTCAGAGTTGAGAAGTAATCTTGGTGGATTTTTCCTTTGATGATTATGCTGTGTCCTTTCCCATTCATTTTGATTAATTTTTTTTGAAAGTCTATTTTATTAGATACAAGAATGGCCACTCCTCCTTGCTTCTTGGATCTGTATGATTAGAAAAAAATTCCCAGCCCTTTTCTCTGAGATAATGTCTATCTTTATTGCTGAGGTGTATTTATTGTATGCAGCATATTAACCAATCCTGTTTCCACATCCATTCTGTTAGCCTTTGTATTTTTATTTGGGAATTGATTCCATTGATATTGAGTGATATTAATGTCCACTGATTGGTACTTCTTGTTATTTTGATGTTGGTGGTGGTAGAGTGTATGTGTGTGTTCTTCTTTTCTTTTGGGTTTCTGATGTGGGTTTATTTATTTCCTGTGTTTTCCTGGGTGTAGTTAGCCTCTTTGGGTTGGAGTTTTCCTTTTAGTATCTTCTGTAGGGTTTTGTTTGTGAATAGATATTGTTTAAATTTGTTTTGTCTTGGAATAACTCGTTTTATCCATCTATAGTGATTAAAAGTTCTGGGGGTTATAGGAGTAGGTGTTGGCATCTGTGGTGTCTTAGTATTTGTAGCATATCTGTGCAGGCTCTTCTGGCTTTTAGAGTCTCTGTTGAGATGCCAGGTCAAATTCTGATAGGTCTGTCTTTATATGTTACTTGGCTTTTTCCCTTGCAGCCTTTATTATTCTTTATTTGTTCTGTACACTTAGTGTTTTGATTATTATGTGACAGAATGATTTTTTGTTTTTGGTCTAATCTGTTTCTGTTCTGTAAGCTTCTTTCCTGTATGTTTATAGGTCTCTCTTTAGGTTTGGGAAGTTTTCTCTTATGATTCTGTTGAAAATATTTTTTGGGCCTTGGAATTGGGAGCCTTCTCCTTCTATTCATAATATTCTTATATTTGATCTTTTTATTATGGCATCCCAGATTTCTTGGATGTTTTGTGTCAGGAACTTTTTAGATTTAATATTTTCTTTGACTGATGTATTGATTAATTCATATTTTCTACACTTGAGATTCTTTCTTCTATTTCTTGTATTCTGTTAGTGAGGCTTATGTCTGTAGATACTTTTCTCTTTCATATGTTTTCCATCTCTAAACTTTCCATGTTTTCCTTATTGCTTCTGATTCGGTTTTCAGGTCTTGAACAGTTATTCATTTATTTCTCCCATTTGCTTGTATTTTCCTATAATTCTTTGAGATATTATTTTCCTCGTTCAAGGCATCTATCATTTTCATAGCATCAGATATAAGATAGTTTTTTGTGCTTCAAGTGTATTAGGGTACCCTGTACTTTGCTGCTTTTGTTCCTATGTTGACCTCTAGCTATTTGGTTGTCCCTGTTAGTAAGCCTGGTGATGCCTGATGGTAGTTGGCCTCTAGGATTATAGGTATATCTTCTGGGTCCAAATGGTAGCAGTCATCTGGTTTTCCTGAGTGATAGCAGGCCTCCAGGGATATAGAGAGAACTGATAGTCTCTGATGGCTGCTTGTCTCTGTGATTGAAGGTGGAGATGGGGACCAGGAAATGGGGTACACTGTTGGGATACACTGTTGGTTTTGGTCCCTGATGGGTTCTGATCTCTGCTGCTCCCTGGTAGTTGCTGCTGCTCTTCAGTTTCCAGCCTCTGAGAATGCCAATGGAGATGTGGCCCAGGAAATGGACTGCTCCCAGAGGATGGAACTTGGAACACACTCTAGGAAAAGGCCCAGGGCAGACTGTGCCTCAGCAGCCAGGCTCTAAGAGGCCAGGAGTTTGGGAAAGGTTCTCACCTCCTGTTTCTGGGAAGTTGCTGGTCTCCAAGAATAGAGGTGGAGATGTGGCCCAGGAAATGAAGAGTACCCAAAGATGGAGCTTGGATCATGCTAGGGGGTGAGAGGGAGGGGTGTAGATCTACAAACCATTTTTAAATGTTATGGTGTTTTAAGGCTGCAACATACTATACTGCAGCCATGTTCTTTTCTAATATCAAATATTGTAAATAGATATACTTTATATAGACACAATGCATTTAATATGGACTTCTTATAGCTATGCTTCTGAAGCAAGTATTTAATACTAATGGCCATGCAACATTTAGCAATAATAAAATTGTCAGTTAAGTGTCTATTACGTGCCCAGTAGAAAACTAAGTAGTATGTAAAGATATATTCTTGCTACCTTCCAAAATATAGTATTTCTTTGCTTGTAAGGAAAAAGAAATCATAAAATTAAACAATTTCCCTAAGATCACAGAACCATTAAGCAAAGTGTGAAAATAAGGATTCAGATATAAGAAATTTGTGGTGGTAACTATTCCCCAGGATCAGATATGACTAACAACAAAAATGAAATCAAAGAACAGGTTTGCAACTGAAAGATGATAGACTCTGTAATATATCTTTCCCTTCTTTGGGGGTTATGATCATTGGTCTTTACAACCCTTCTTGTGTTATATTCAGGTTCTTAAATGGTAACAAAGTTCAGGTAAATTTCCAGTTATAGCGCAGCATTTTGTGGGCATTCTTTGAGTTTATGAAACAAAGCTGACTCTGCAAAGATGTATATGAATAGAGGCTTTGCCAGTTGTTTCCAATTGCTCCACAGTCTCATCATTTCAAAAGTTGCTTACTGTTGATTTACAATAGTTTTATCAGGACATGGTTTCTAAAGCTGTAACTTCAGTGATTTTGCTCTTGCTTTTCAGCTGGTTTTCTTCTCCTCCACATCCTTTCTTTTAGTTAATGATGTGTGAATGAACATTGAATTCACTAAGAAGGAGATCACTGTATAAACTAATCTGGTAGTTTACCATTTAGTCAAGATAGGATACAGTAATGAGAATAATCACTCCCAAATTGATGTTTTTGAAATTTGAATGTTTCCTATAGTCTTGTCTTAAAGCTCCATCTGGAGTTAGTGCTGAAGTCCCAGCTGTAAAACATAGGAAAGACAAAGAAAGCTGGAAGTGGAGGTGAATGCACTAGGTTTGAACACTGCCAGTAAGAAAAAGCTGTTCATCAGCACTCCCTCTAGTCACATCACTGAAGGACAAATGTGTTTATGAAACAACTGAGGAGAGAACATTGTGTTGACTAAAAAAATGAATGGGAAATGAGCTTCCTCAGAGTAAAGGCAAGGCTGGCGTTTGAGTATAAAATACCTTTTCTAAGATGCCCTTTGCCTTCTACAACTATATAATAAGTAAGCATGAATACTCTGCATAGAACTTGAAGGAAGAAAATAGTATTTACCAACATTTCTTCTTTCCAAGTCATTGTATTAGGCCAATTTTGAAAGTGAGTTGTTGAAATCAATCTCATTATTAAGGAAGGTAAACAATTTGCCTAAGGATATGGATTACTAACTGACAAAGGAAAACTATCAGGCATATTCAACCTGTGGCCTGTGGCCCAAATGTGTCCAAAGAGAGCTATGAATGTGTTCCAATACATATGCAGAAAATAATGTTATCTTACATTTTCAAAATATTGTATAGCAATTCAATAGACTCTGAGAGTACATAATAACAACACTAATAGTCAATAATTATTAAAAGTTCACTGTAATAGAAAATACCAAAATTTCAAATGTGAGTTTTTGAATGTTGCATTTATAATTGAAAACTCAGCTCAACCAATGAAATATAAGTAATGGTTGAGAATTCCTCCACCCTAATAATAAGGATAAAAGCTAAAATCAATTTAGCACTTACTAAGGGCCATGCACTGGATAAAGTATTTTACATTCATTATCTCGTTCAACCCTCACAGCTATACTTTGAAGGGGCTAAAGTCTAGAGGGAAAAGCAGACAATAATCAAATAATCTCATAAATAAATTAAAGTTGCAACTGTGATAAGTCTTAAAAGTAGCAATATACATATCTAATTAAGGGGATTTCTCTAGTCATGATGATCAAGAAAGGCTCCCCTGAGAGAGGGAGTAAAGAATGGGGGAATGCACATACAAAAGCTTAAAGGGAAGGAAGCTCAGTATAGGGCTTTTGGAAAACTGAATCCAGGCAAGTGAAACAGGGAAAGTGAAATAAACATAGGCATAGAGTATGTGAAGACTGGAGAGCTAAGGAAAGATAAGATCACCTGGTGAGTAGGAAAGACTATCAGGCCGTAATAGGTAAGAATATTATATGAAGGCAGTTTTGAGGTGGTTACTCTGGTGAAGAACATGTTAGATGTGATCATTTTGTATTGTATACATGTATGTAATTCTCAAAAGCAAAATTATTATTAAAAATAACATTAGAGGTGGAAAAGACACAGTTTGACAATAGTTGCATTTATTCACACAGAAGGTGAACATGGTATGTAGAACCAGGTGTCTGTGGTGGAACTAGAATGAAACTGGTCAACTCAAAAAAAAAACATTTAAGTCTCTATATGGAACCAGTCTTGGTGGCATATGATATTCCAGGACTATGCAACTAATAATGCTTCTATGGACTTAATTCTCTCTGTTAAAATTTATACACTGATACTTTAACTCCTAGTATGATTGGATTTCCTTATTTAAAGAGCTAATACCCAATGAAGTCACATCCTAAGACTCTAATAAGTAAGTGTGATATACTTCAAAGAAAAAGGAAAAGAAAAAAAAGATAAAGATATAAACAGGGGTCAGTGGATAATGTGCTTGTATTGAAAGTAGGAAAACCCAAGATTGGATTCCCAGTACCTAACTAAAGCCAGTTGTGTTTGCATCTGTGGTTTTAGTAACCTTATAAGAAGAGGGCAAGAAGAGGCAAGCAAATACCCAGAATCTATTCTGCTATATACAGCTGTGAACAAGAATTTTTGTCTCAAAACAAGTAGCTGAGGACTACATCTGAAGTTGTCCTCTGGCCTTGACAATAGTGCCTCATCATGCACGTATCCATGTTCACATACATGCACAAAAGAGTGTTCACATATGTGTATGTGTCATGTACCACACACAGATAAAAACAAAGAAGAGGCATTAATTGTACCTTTTTTAAAAGGCCATGTCACCAGTTGTCACTTTATAATTTCCTAAACTCATAGCTTTGTTTAATTATTTGTCTGTGTCATCTCTGGGCAAACAGTTTAGGATGCTGTCATTATCTTCAGGCCCTTGGTTCCCTCCAACTTCATTCAACACCTTTTGTTCTTTCTCCATCTGGAAATGACTTTTGGTTTCCTCTTAATACCCTCATTTTTCTCTTTCAGTCTTTGCTGTCTTAGCTGTTAGGATTGCCTGTCATCTCTGGATTCTTTTTGCTTTTCTTATTTTTAGGCACCTGTTTTTAGTTTGTCAAGATCTGGAGGAATATAGGCTTGAACTATTTTGTGGGGCATCATAAGTTACTTTTATCTTGACATACATTAAAAAAAATATCCCAGAAGGAGAAAGACAAACACGGTATATACTCACTTATATAGACCTATAAGATACGATAAACATAATGAAATCTATACACCTAAAAAGATAATCAAGGTAAGATTATCAATCCTCGTTTAGAAAGACAGATGGGATGCGCATTGAACATATGACAGGAGTCTACTGAGCGCATTTGAAAGACTCTAACTAGCAGTGTTTTCAAAGCAAAGACTCATGACCAAACCTTTGGCAGAGTACAGGGAATCATAAGAAAGAAGGGGAGTTAATCTGATGAGGAAAGGATAGGAGCTCCACAAGGACCAAATATATCTGGGCAGAGGGTCTTTTCTGAGACCAACATGCAACCAAGGACCATGTATGAATGTAACCTAGAACCTCTGCTCAGATGTAGCCTGTGGTAGCTCAGTAACCAATTGGTTTCCCATAGTGAGGGGAATAAGGACTATTTCTAACAGGAACTCAATGACTGTCTCTTTGGCCTCCCCACCCCCCAAGGGAGGAGCAGTCCTGTTAGGCCACAGAGGAGAGCTTTGCAGCCAGTCCTGAAGATACCTGATAAAACAGGATCAGATGAATGGGGAGGAAGTCCCCACCCATTAGTGGACTTGGCAAGGGGCACGGTGGAGATGAGGGAAGGAGGGAGGGACTGGGAGGGAATGAGGGATACAGAGTTAATAAAATGTAACTGATAAGAAAAAAAATAAAAAATAAAATGTTAAAAAAACCACTTAGACATGGAACTGACATTTAAACTAACTACAATATTAACTTTCCTCAACTATTAGGCTTTCAGAGGGAGACTGTAAGACATTTTTATGTCTTACTTTTAATCTTTCTACTCTAATGTCTCTCATGTATGCAGTTCTCAACCTAACTCTTGTACATTGGGGGCTGGATTTACTACATTATTCCAGATTATAATTATACAGAAAATTATGCAGCTTCATTTATGGCTTGGACTTGCTTCCCACTAGATGAAAGTTAATTGCCACTGTCATCATTGTTAATAAAGAAAGGTAGTTAGAATATCTCCAGTTAGTTTGCATATGAAACTTATCTACATTTTAGTATGTTTACTGTCCTGATTTGAAATAAATGACTTTAGTGGCATCAGGCACATGAATAAGGAGTTTACTTACTTATGAAACTACCTCCAGCACTGCCTGAATATGGTTTTTGCTTTGCTAGCAGAAACTATAATAAGTGTGAAGGATGTGATCCCATAAATTTTAAGAAGAGAAAGGTAGAATGTATAACTCAATTGTTGGTACCATCTTTCAGTAACAGAGTACGCAGTCATAGCTATACTTTTTCACATAGATGGAAGCTTTATTAAGAGATCTCTGGTAGAAAAATGGAAAGTCACAAAACATGATTGACATCCAAGCTGCCATATCCTGTTTTCACAACATTGGTGGATAATACTTAAAAATCATGACATCTTTTCTACTGAAAGAGACAACGCCTCAGAACTCCATTTAACACTCCAAACCAAGCAGCAAGTAGCAATAGAAAAAAAGTTGACTCGAGCTGAGATTAACTTTTCTTTTCTTCTCCCTTCTATTTAAAATAGATTCTTTTCTTATATAATACATCTGTATTACAGTTTTCCCTCCCTTGAGTTCTCCCAGCTCTTTTACACCTCCACTCACATCTGGATGCACTCCTTTTCTCTCATTAGAGCAGAACAGATAACAACAATCATTACAGTATTCAATATACAAGATAAAACAAAAGCCATTAAATTTGGACAAGGCAAATCAAAAGAAAAGAACCTTAAGAGATTTCAAAAGAATCAGAACCACTTTACTCACACATTCAGGAACCCCATAGAAATACTAAACTGAAAGCTATAATATATGTTCAAAGGACCTGGTGTACCCCTGTGTAAGTCCTGTGATCTGCTCCAGTCTCGGTGAGTTCATATTCACCTTTCTTAGTTGATTCAGAGGGCCATGTTCTCTCGGTATAACCCATTCTCTCAGGCTGTTGCATTCTTTCTGCCTACTCTTCTGTAGGTTTTCCTAATCTGTGGGTATAGAAATTTGATGGAAGCATCCTATTCAGAGCTGAGTGTCCCAAGGTAGTATCTCTCTCTCTTCTCTCTCTCCTCTTGCTATGAATCTCCATATTGGCCCCCATCCATAGGAGGAAGCTTTTATGATAGTGTCTAAATATGAGCACTGATATATGAATATAGCAGAACACCATTGGGAGTTATTTTATTACTACTTTTTTTGGACCAGTGGTATTTATCTTTACCTTAGGTCTCTGGACTATCCAGTCTCTGGTTCTTGGTTACCCAAGCAGTGTCTAACTCATGGAGTTGACCTTATGTCAAATCAGACATTGTTTGATCACTCTCCTAGCTTATATTTTAGCCAGAACTGATTTCAGATCATAGATTTTGTGGCTGTGTTGGTGTTTATGTTTTGGTAGCCTGCAGTCAATCTTCCATACCAAATATACTAGAATGTAGGTAAGAAAGTTCTTTTTAAGCAACAGCTTGCTCTACATGTTCAATGTATTGTGTACATGTTGTTTTCAGCTATGGGCCTTTGCTGTCAATTGTGGAAACAAAAATTTTGTCTTGGCAAAAGCCCAAGTTTTTTGGGGATTTCCTTGGGACTCTTTGGCCAACAACTCAATTGGATGTAACTCAGTCCTGGTACTAGAAGAAGCTTCACTTGGTGGGAAGAGATGGTCAGTTGAGACTTGTTGGCCCTGTTATTTGTAGATTTTGTTAGGATAGTCTTCATTTATTTTGGGGAAGTTTCCATTTCACTTGGTTTCCATACCACCCCTCAAATGTTCCTCAATTCTAGCTGACTCTACCTGCATTCCCTTACCTTCTGTACCTGATTGTTCTGTCACAGTCTCACTTGCCCTCAGTTCACCCAAGAAATCTATTCTATTTCCTCCTCCCAGAATGGTTCCTGTGACCTTCCTAGTACTTTCCTCTATACCTGATCTCTCTGGCTCTATGGATTATATTTTAGTTACCATTGGCCTTCACAGCTAATATCCACATGCAAGTGAATACACACCATGTTTATCTTCCTGGACATGGGTTACCGCACTTGGGTTAATTTTCTTCTAGCTCTATCCATTGCTTGAATGTTTCATGATGTCATGTTTTGAAGAGCTTTATAATACTTTGTTGTGTAAATGTACCTCATTTTCTTTATCCATTCTTCTTTTGAGGAGTATGTAGTGTTTGTTGATGTTTTTGTTTGTTTTGTTTTGTTTTCCTAATTTTTGGCTATTCTGGATAGCGTAGCATTGAACATGGTTGGGCAAGTGTCCTTATGGCAGAACAAAGCATCCATGGGGATATGCCCAAGAGTGGCATAACTCTATCATGAGGTAGATCAATTCCATCTTTCTGAGAAACTGTCACACTTATTTCCATAGTTGCTTTACAAGTTTGCACTTACAGTGGCAATGAATGAGTTCCCCTTATTTTACACCATCCCTAGCATGAGCTATATCACTTATATTATTGATCTTAGCCATTTTGACAGGTATATGATGGGCACAGTAGAAAACTTCGTTAACAGAACAACATTAGTGTAGGCTCTAAGATCAACAATTAATAAATGAGACCTCATTAAACTGGAGAATTTCTGAAGGACATCATTAGGTCAAAACAGCAACCTACAGAATGGAAAAAACTTTTTAACCAACTCACCATCTGATAGTGGACTAACATCCAAAATTTATAAAGAACTCAAGAAATTAGATCTCAAAAAACAAAACAAAACAAATAATCCATTAAAAATGGATACAGGTACAGATCTAAACAGGAAATTCTCAACAGAAGAGTCTCAAATGACTTAGAAACACTTTAAAAAATGTTCGACATCATTAGCCATCAGAGAAGTGCAAATAGAGACCAATTATTCTTATTCTATATTGTCTCAGAAAGCTCTTGCAGGTCTTTCCTGTTGTTAGTTTTGCAATTTTAGATTGGTAATCATGAACATCATTTTACAAGTGAAGAACACAGATATCTGAAAAGGAGGAAAGGACTTGCTTTGGGATAGAGAGAAAATAGGTGAGAGAGCCCAGTAAAATCAGGTAAGAGATCAATACCACCTCACACAAATTCCTTATATTAAAACACTTAAGTTATTTTTCAGGAAAAGCCCATAGACCCTATTCAAGAACCATTTGAACCAGCTTCCAATCTTATGATTCCACAAAGGCAGGATCTATTGAAGAGGATCTGCTGAATTCTTTATCTCCAATGGAAAAAAATGTGGACTTTAGAGTGGAGGCCCATTTATACATACATGAAAGAACCCTAAAATTCTGCTTTTTGTTTTCCAATCAACAAACAGGTTTCCCTTTCTTCCATAAATTTTCTCAAAATAAATTAGTCTATAAGTATGATAGCATCTTTTCTTCCATTAGAGTATGGTTTAAGTGCTGAGAGCAATAAAGCTCTTTTTTCATACAAAGCCTGGTCTATTGTATAACAAAAGGTACTTTCAAAACTGAAGCATTCATGGAGTACCCAATTATTGCCCAAATAACTCTATTGTGTTCCTCAGGACTACTCTTTCCCTGAGTAGTATTTAGAGCTATCTCAGCTGCTAGGAATGGAGAATATTGCAAGTAGGTTTCCATGATGGAAACTGAACGGTTCCTTCATGTAATAATAATAATAAAAAAAATCCTGGCTGCCACTGGAGCTTCCTTGTAGGACCAGAGATATGATAATGATCAATTAAAACAGATTTTAGAGACTATTTTATTATACCTCCTTACACCTTGCTATTATCCTTCCAGTGTAAAAACAGAAGGCCTCAACAGGGCCTTCATAGTAATGGGAAGAGGGACTGCCTCTGACATAAACTGATTGGCCTGCTTTTTGATCACCTCCCCCTGAGGAAGGAGCAGCCTTACTAGGTCACAGAAGATGACAATGCAGCCACTCCTGATGAGATCTGATAGACTAAGATCAGAAGGAAGAAGAGGAGGACCTCACCTATCAGTGGAATTGGGGAGGGGCATGTGTGAAGAAGGGTGTGGGAGGGTGGGATCGGGAGGGGAGGAGGGGGTTTAGGGGGGATACAAAGTAAATAAAGTGTAATTAATAAAAATAAAATTAAAAAAAAAACAGAATGCAGACTGTTGTCCAACCTGTTCTTTCCCAGTGTAGCCATTACAGATATATTATTTTCTTACTTTACCATAAGATGTCTATTTGATTGGATTTTAAAGGTGGCAGGTATGTAAAATGTCATGTGTAGGGGTGTCAAGAGTAAGGACTATGACCTAAAATTCTAGTAACAGCTTTTCTAAAACTGTGACCAAGGACTCTCTTATCTTCTACACATATCAGCAAGCAAGTCTGTGTTAAGTGTGATAAGTAGTAAGCTATATTCTTTGTATATGACAAGTATGCTACTTCTGAGGTTAAGGGTTTCTAATCTCATTAGCCTGTCATTAACATCTCTAGTAGCCACATTTAATCACTTCTTGGAGTTAGATGCAGAGGACCTTAGAAAAATAGAAATATGTCTGGATAAAGATTATGAAAATTGTCATTGCTCATAATATTAATCTCAATGACAAAAATGAAAGGAGAAGAAAAAGAGAATGAGTTGTTTAGAATATGAGATTATTAGGAAGGGAAGGCTTCTGAGGTCAATCAACATGTTCTAGTGAGTAGGTTTGGTCAAAGTAAGCAACCATACTTGGGGAGGCTTCCTTAAGCTTAATCATAAGCTGTTGAGCTGGAGCAATGGCTCAGTGGTTAAAGTTCTTGTCCATTAACTACAGGATCAAAGTTTGAATGCAGTGTACCCATGTAAATGCTGGATGGATGTAGTTTCCTTCCACTATTCCCCACTGTTTAGAAGGTACAGAGAAGTCATTCTTAGAGAAAGATAGCTAACTAGATTTGCCATATTCAATAAATCTGTATTTAATTTAGATAAATTAAATAAATTTATCTATATAAATTAAATAAAATAAATTTGTATTTATTTTCCATCCTTATTAAAAATATGATGGAAAATAATTTAAGAAGATACCTGACATCAACCTTGGGCTTTTTGTGCATACCCAGAGTCATAAATACACACCCAAACACACACCAATACCCAAAGGTAAGCCCACGTACATTTAAGCATGCTTGTACACATCACACATACTTAAGCATTAGCAAAGCAAAGCTTTAGTCATTTCTCCATCTCATCTTGCACTATTGAATAGCTTGGGGGAGAACTTTTTTTCTTGAATCCCTTCACAAAAAATGGGGAGTCTAGGGATGCTAATCATCTTTGTTGAACTGCATGATAAGATATACTTCATGGACCTTAAAGCAAGAACTCTGTCACTTTGTAATTTCACTGAATCTTCTCCCCTGTACTGAGAAGATTTCTGTCCCATTGGACTGAGGTAGAATGGCAGAGGAGATGGATATGCATTCGTTTTACAATAGGAGACAAGCATTGGTGTCAGAGTTCATTTACATCTTAAGAACATGTCACCAGTGGAGTAAATGTAATCACTGTAATTTAGAGTGAGCCTAATTAGCATATTTGTTAGTAACTAAGAGAACTTTACAATTACATTCAAATTAATTAATAAAATCCTGTGTATTCATAGGGAGACTGTGAATAAAATCCAAGCGGCTGCTAATGGATAACCAGGACTCCAACTGTACATGAAACTTGCTGATAAACAAACATCCCACCCTTTTACCAGGGTAAAAGCTCTGTGGTTTTCAGTTCATATCTTATTAAACATCTTCCTTGAAGCCTAGGGAAAGATTCATATTTTCAAACTAAGTTAGTGACAAGGCAACCAGTAGCATGTTTGTATTATTAACAATGTTTACTGTGGCAGTTTAAACAACCATAGCTACAGGAAACTATAAAACAGTCACAAATTTCATACTCATAATGAATTTAATGAGTTTCTCTTAAAAGCCAATATCATCTGGAATTCTAAGGCACTGGCTATTTAAGGATGTACTATTTTTTATTATGATTGTCTATTGGGAAATGACCCATTTTTAAAGCTAAAGGCAAAAGCAGACATTGAATAAATGTATCAAAAATGCAATATAACTAGTTTGACACATGAGAAGGGTATAATATTTAAATAGATAAAGGGAACAATTTTCTATTTCGAGATGAAAGAATAATATAAGGGAAGAGCTAGTATTTTATAGATTCAGAAATAATACATTCCAGGTCTTTTGTATCATTTATGAAAGGTTAAAAAACATTTAATTTCTGAAATGTTTTACAGAATGTTTATGAGGACAATAGCATACTTATGTAGCTGGTAATGGGGACAGAAAGGAAGGGATCATTGTTGTTTCGGCCTTACAAAGCCAAGGATCAAAGAATGCAGAAAAACTGTTGGAGAATGATAGGGAACCACTAAAAAAGTGGTGATTAGTATTGTGAGTTGTTTTCCTGCCCACTGGGTAAAGGGTTTGGACAAATCTTAGCTCATTGTAACAATGCCTTAACGGCAAGTGCTGCTGTTGAGACTTCCATTTCCTTTCCAAGCAGCATATCCATTTCCAACCTGTTCTTTATAAAAAAAATTTCATCTTATAAAATGATTTCTTTCTTTGCGCTTCATTATTTATTGGTTTAATTTTTTATTTGTTCTTTGAGAATGTTGTACCATGTGTCTTGATCATAGTCACCTTGTTTCCACAAACTCTTCCAAGATCCATCCACCTTCCTTACACAACCAGTTTTGTGTGTCTTTTTTTCTTTCTAAACCCTTTAAGAATAATCTGTACTGCTCTAAATCTTTCCTAACTGACCCTCATTCTCTTCTCACATAAATTTGTGTCCTTATTTTTTTTTATCCCTAAACCTTTCAAAACCCACTTGTTCTACTTAAATATTGTTGGATATACGGGCTTCCATTGATGTGTTATCAACTTATCAGGGAGATCCTTGGAGAACACTGTCTCTCCTTCTCCCAGCAGCTAACAGTTATCAGTAACTTCAGAGCTAGGGTAATAACTTGTGTTTAGCTACTCTCTCCATGCTAGGACTTGGTTTGGGTCAGGTTACACAGGTCCTGTAAGTGCTTTTCAGAAGTGCTGTGAGTTCATATGTACAGTTGCTCTGCTGTGTCCAGAAAAAATTCCTTGTAGTCACCACCTCTGGCTTTTACACTAGTTTTGACCCCTCTCCTGAAATGAACCATGATCCTAGAGTGAGGTGTGTGTATAGTGTATATGTTCCCTTTAGGAGTGAGCATTCTGTAGTCTCTGGATTTTGGCCAGTTGTGAGTTTTATGTTAGTTACCATCTACTTCAAATATAAACTTCTCTAGTGAGAGCTGAGTTATACATTGTTAAGTGAATTTTATAATTTTATTTAGTTACATTTTTATAATTTTATATTTAAAAAAATTCATACATGAATATTGCATCTACACCTCTCTCCATACTCCAAAATTTATGACCTCTTCTTTACTTATTATTGGTATTTGTATTTACATATGCACATGAATATATGTGCACACATGTATATATTACCTCCTGAGTCCATTTGGCTTTGCTCCTATGTTCATTGCTGACCATTTGGGATTGGACCACTTATATGAGAATTTGTACCTGGAGGCAACTGATTTTCTTCCCCATTGTCATCTGCCATTGACCTCCTGTAGATTTTCATCTAAGAGTAGGTTCATGTGAAGTTTTGTTATTACGTTGACTGGTGTCTTCATTATGATGATCCTGTTTAGGTAGTCACACTGATGCGAGGTCATGGGCTCATTCTCTCTTTCAAGTCTAGGAAATGTTATTTATCTACAGGTGTCATGGGTCTCTGAAGTCTAGAATCTTTCATCTAACCTTATCTTTCATAATTTTCTCTGAGCATTAGGTTTGGGAATTATATTGCAGATGGGAAAGTTGGAGTTAAGTACCACACAGTTACATGTTCTTTGTATTTTGAATACCTGTGTATCTCAATCTGTTGAAAAAAAAGAAAGATGCTTCTTTGATAAGGGGTGAGAAATGTATTATAATGATGGATATTTAGAGAAAGATAGAAATTATATTGATTTGTAAAGGTCACAGTAGAGGTTTCTCTTCTCAAGTATATGACCTCTCTGGCTGCAAGCAGTTTTCTAGGTTTACTCTAACAGGTATAAGTTCCTTTCAATTGAGTGAGCCGTAAGAGTGGACCTTTCAAAAGAGTGGGCCAATTAGAGAGATGTTGGTTCCCCCACAATATTAGTAATTTGATTTTTTCTTCACATTTTATACTAAGATGAATAAATAAATAATATTTGAATAATTTAATAATTCAAAGCTTTCAATATTCTTTCCAGTATGTATAAAATGTGGCGATTGGAGAATACATCAATTGACTCATGGAATGTGAAAATGAAAGGAAGAAGTTTCAGCTTATAACTAGTGAGGAAGATGATAGAAGTATTTATAACAATAAAGGACATGATTTAATAAGTACCTGATGAGTAATATTATTGACAGTTCATCTAAGACTCCTGTGCCTAATTTGTGGCCATACAAATTTACAAAAGATGCGAAAGTTCTGTTTGTTGTTTAATTGGTTAAGTAACAGTAATAAAATAACTTTATTTGTAAATGGTTATTGTTTTATGATGTTATTTCATGAGCAAAGTCTAATCATTCTTAGAAGCAAAAGTGAAGTATATAGTAGTTACTGTGTTTACACTAACAAGTTTGTGCTCCATAAGATAAACTTGGGTCCTTCATGATATCAAATTTTAACTTTATAAAATCAAAGTCATATTAATCAGGAAGCTTGCTAAATGTTTACTGAACTTTAGAGTACACCAGGCTAATAGTTTCAGAATTAATATTTGTGAACCAGTCTTTGTTTTAGTGTCTAAGGTTGTGGGTAGGAGGGAAATATGGACAGGATTTGAAGCTTAAATCCAATTGTAGTATTGTCATCAGTAACAAAATTTAACTGAACATAAAGAAATACCACATAATTGAAGATGTTCCTGTTCTTTAAAGCAAGGTCTCTTCCCTAGTTTTACCCACCTAAAACAAAACAAAACAAAACAAAACAGTACCATTAAAAACCTGAATGTTGAGTTACTATGTACAAGTGATTTGCTATGCAAGTTTAACAGTCTGAGTTCAATGCTTAAATCCTGTGCAAAAGTTGAAGGAGAGAAGCAGGGCGTGGTGGCACAAACCTTTGATCCCAGTACTCAGTGAGGCAGAGCGAGGTGGATCTTTGTGAGTTCAAGGCCAGCCTGTTTTACGAAGCAAATCTAGGACAGCCAAGGCTACATAAAGAGAAACTTTGTCTCATAAAAAAATAAATGTTGAAGAAGAGAAACATTGATACACACTTTTCCACTTACCTCTACATGCATACTGTGGTAAATATTACACACACACACACACACTACATGGAGACTAATAAAATTTCAATTAAATATAACCTAGATGAAAACTCCCACACTCTGTAATCTACGGACAGGTCCTGTTTATCCAAGTTAATAATGTACAGTCAGTAAGATCATTTATCTTGATCTCTACCTTCTAATTGAAACTATCTTCTTTTAACATTGGATGATTAAATGAACAACATGTAAATAATCTACCTAACTTCATTTTAAATCCATTTGCTTTATTCATTGGGTAAAACTTATATGGTACTTTAAATGTTAAATCACATTACTTTTAATTGATACATAAAATATAAAAAGAATACGTTCTAATAGATTATGATACTTCAATATATGTGTAATTTTTATTATGGGTAAATCATTTTGAAAATATTTATCTCTTCAATTATATGCAGTTTTATTATAGTACAGAGGTTTACAATCCTTTTTTATAGTGAGTGAGTGTGTATGTGTGTGTGTGTGTGTGTGTGTGTGTGTGCGTATGTACATATGCATGTATGTGCATGTGGACCACGAAGAAAAATTGTAGAAGTTGGTTCTTTCCTTCCACCACGTGGGTTTTAGGGATTGAACTTAGGTTGTCATGCAAGCACCTTTACACCCTTGAGTCATCTTGTATTCCTGAGAATGGACATATTAACAAGCAATTCTACATTTTACATTTGGTTTTGGCTTGTGAAAGATGTAATTTTGGATTAAAAATAAACATACTGGAGCATAAATAAGATAAAAAACATTCATATGCACAGCTGGCAACAGATACTGCAATCTGAAAGTATAATTAAGATTCACTATCTCTGTTTATAGAGTATGGGCATTGCAAATTTATTGTCTTTAAACACAAAAGTTTAGAAAGTGTAGAGGAAGAAACAGCATTCACGGAATAGAATAGCATATAACATACACAGTGGTATATCTCAATTCAATATTAAGGAAGACAACATGGGAAGGGACAGAAATATAAATGAAAATAACCCACACAGAAAAGAAAATACATAGAACTTCAATGAAAGGCTGGAGAAAACCCTACATTCCTGGAAAATAAGGCTCCTTTTGAGTCAGTAAATATGCCTGTTGATACATACATTATTAACGTTTGTGTAAAACTGCAACTATAGAAACAGAACGGAGTATGGTTTCTTGAAAATGGGTATTTTGTGACAGCAATGAAGCTCTGTTACATGGCAAATCCTGTCATTTTGTCACAAAGTAAAGGATTCCTAAAAAAATAGTCAGGCCAATTGAAACTGTTGATAGGCAAACTCTTGCAAATTGACATATTGCTGTTCTGACAGAGTTAAAGAATTTTATTTCTTTTATATTCTTAATTGTTTTATTTCAGTATTAGTAGTAATCAGATACAGTAAAATTAAGGATTCAGTGAAGTAATTTACATTTAAAATGTAGAAATTGGGGGATCCAAGATGATGGCTCTGACCACGCAGGGTATTTGAACAGCAGCTCAGCAGTGAGAGCAGGGTGACTATCAAGCTGTACTGTGGACCCCAAAACCCCGATGTCTGTGTTTCTCAGGTGAGTGGAGAATCAACATGGAAACTTGAAGGTCTGTCTTCAGGACAAACTGCTTATACCAGGAAAAATTCCTTAGCTCCAAACTGGCACTGTCTTAACCCTAGGCTACCTGCTCAAGGCTGCCATCTGTTGATACTTTCCTGGTACCAGCCAGCAGCCACTCTCTGGGCTCTGGCCCTGCAGCCCTAGGCCACTTGTCCAAACTTACCAACTGTGGATATATTCATGGGACCAGCAACAGCGGTGCATGCAGGGAGTAGGGGAGTTGGAGAAGAGAGTCTTACCCTGCAGCATTAGAACACCCGCCTTACCCCACCAAGACCAGTGATGGAAGCTTACTTGGCTCTGAACCTGCAGCCTTAGGCCATCTACCTGAACCCACCATCTGTGGATACCTTCCTGGGAACTGTGGCAGCAGTTCACTCAGCTCTGACCTTGAAGACCTAGGCCACCCATTTGAACCCAACATCTGTGGATACCTTCAGGGTCAGGCAGCAGAGGTTCTGACTACAAAGCCTTAAGCCACCCACCTCATAAGCGCACTTTTTGTAGATATCTTCCTGGAACCAGAGTAAGGCATCTCTGACCTTGAGTGCTCACTGCCTGTAGAGTGAATACCTTCCTGTACTGTGGGCGAGACTCCAAACCAGGGTGTCTCCTCTCACAGTCCTGTGGACACCTTCTGGATACTAGAAGCTCCTCTTTCCAAATGTGGAAGACAACACTCAACAACCTGCTGACACCTTCCTGGTCGCAGAAGCTAGTGGTGCTCACTGTCACAGCCCAGTGGAGGGGATACATTCCAGTACTGTTGGGGAGGCAGGGCTCCAGTCTGTCTACTCACCTCATACCTGGTTCACCCAGGTCAGAATCAGTCAGCACAGCACAAACAATGAATACAGAGGACCAGAGCTAAGCTCAGGACCCAGGTTCCATTTCCCACCATCTAAGGGAAGCCTGTGGGACAGTGGAACAGCTCTAGGCAAAGAGATGTATTGCCAATGCCCTAGCAGCCTGGCTCACATAGGCCAGAATCAGTGAGCCCAGCACAGACAGATAGCCCAGTGGAGTTGATCTAGGCACCTGATCCAATTTTCATTGTCTTTGCCAAGGACACCTGTGGGGCATTGGAACAGCTCTAGGCTTGGAGATCTTTCTGCCTGCTCCCCAGCAGCCTAGCCCACCTGGATCAGAAACAACACAGTCAGCATATACAATGAACCCAGCAGAGTTGAGTCAGGCCTGGGACCCAAATGCCATCTTCCTCCTTCTTAAGGAAGCCTGTGGGACATTGGAAGAGCTCTAGACCCAGAGATGTTTCTGCCTGTGGCCCAGCTACTCGGGACACAAACAGTGAGCCATCAGAGACAGTGAATCAAGGGGAGACTTACTCAAAACTCCAGAGTCAGGTGGATCCAGTATTCAGTACAGGGTCTAAAAATAATCAGTCAAGGCTACAGACAACCATGTAGCTAGAGGCTAGCATAAGAATACAGGCAACAAAATATAGGACATCATGGTTTCACCAGAATCTCCAAAAATCAATAGATATCCCATCACAGCTGAAACACAGGAAAATTATCTTAAATCTGTAATTATGCAGTTATTTGAGGCACATACAGAGGAAACAAACAAAAATAAAGGAACATATACAGGTAAATAAAGAGGAAATTAATAAAAAAAATAGATGTCATCATGGACAGATGGGAATCTACATTCAAACAGATGAAGGAAATGATGCAAGATATAAAAACAGAAATAGAATCAATAAAGAAAACACAAAGAAAAACCTGGAGCTGGATAACTTAGACAAAAGATGAGGAAACACAAAGGTAAGCATCAGCAACAGAGTACAAGAGATGCAAGAGAGAATCTCAGGTGCTGAAGATACACATGCAGAAACTGATATATCTATCAAAAAAATCAGAAAAGTTTCAGACACAAAACATCCAATAAATCAAGGACACCATGAAAATACCAAAATGAAGAATAAAAGGAATAGATGAAAAGAAGATTATAGGCTCCAAGGCCAATAAAATATTTTCAAGGAAATCATAGAAGATAATGTCCCCAACCTTAAAAAGGACATGTCCATATACATAAAAGAGGCCTACAGTGTACCAAATAGACTAGACCAGAAAAGAAACTCCTCCTGCCACATAATAATCAAAACACCAAATATAAAGAACAAAGAAAAATAATTAAAAGTGCAGAAGGAAAAAGGCTGAGTAACATAAAAAGGCATACCTATTAAAATCACACCAAAAATCTCAACAGAAACTGTGAAAGCCAGAAGGGCCTAGACAGATATCATGCAGTAGCTTAGAGATCACAGATGCCAACATAGACTACTATATCCAGCAAAACTTTCAGTCAACATTGATGGAGAAAACAAAATATTCTACGACATAACTAAATTTAAACAATGTATATGCAGCATTCTAGCCCTACATAAGATATTAGAAGGAAAACTCCAACCCAAAAAGATCAACTACACCAAAGAAAACACAAAATAAAGACACCGTCACATCAAAAAAGCAAAAGAAAACAAACACAAAATCACCACTAACTCCAAAATAAAAGTAACTAACAATAATTAGTCACTAATATCTTTTAACATCAAGGGACTCAACTCTCAAATAAAAAGACACAAGCTAACAGATTGGTTGCGGAAACAGGATCCAACATACTGCTGTATTCAAGAAACACACTTCTGCAACTAATATAGACACTTCATCAGAGTAAAGGGCTAGAAAAAGGTTTTCCAAGGAAACAGACACAAGAAGCAAGCTGGAATAGCCATCTTAATATCTAATAAAATAGACTTTCAACCAAAATTAATCAAAAGAGATGGAGAGGGACACTTTGTTCTCATGAAAGAAAAAATCCACCAGGAGGTCATCACAATCCTGAATATCTATGCACTAAACACAAGGGTTCCTGCATTTGTCGAAGAAACATTATTAAAGCTTAAATCACACATTGATCCCAAGATTTTAATAGTGAGAGACTTCAAGATAGCAGTCTCACCAAAGGGCAGGTTAATGAAACAAAAAATTAAACAAAGAATGACACTAACAGAGGTCTTAAATCAAACGGACCTAATAGATGTCTACAGAATCTTTCACCCAAACACCAAAGAGAATGCATCAGCACCTAATGGAATCTTCTCCAAAATTGACCATATAGTCAGGCAGAATGCAAGCCTCAACAGATACAAGAATATTGAAAGAATCCCTTGTTTCCTATCAGACCACTATAGTCTGAAACTAGACCTCAACAATAACAGAAATAACAAAAGCCTACACACTCATGGAAACTGAATATCTCTCTACTCAATGACACTGGGGTCAGAGAGGAAATAAGGAAGGGAATTAAAGACTTGCCAGAACTTAATGAAAATGAAAGTACAACTTATCCTAACATATGGGACACAGTGAAAATACTGCTAAGGGAAAGTTCATAGCACTAAGTGCATTCATAAAGAAATTTGAGGCATCTCATAAAAGCAACTTAACAACACACCAAAAAACACTACAAAAAAAAAAAAAAAGAAGAAGAAGAAGAAGCAGGCACTCCCAAGAGGAGTAGATGGCTGAAAATACTCAAATTTAAGGCTGAAATCAATAAACTAGTAACAAAGAGAAAAATTCACAGAATCGATGATAGCAAGAGCTGGTTCTTGTGATAGACAAACCGTAGCCAAACTAACTAAGAGCCAGGTGGAAACAGTCCAAACCAACAAAATCAGAAATGAAAAGGGGGACACAGAAAAAGACACTGAGGAAAAGCATACATGCAACAAAATTTGAAATGCAAACAGACAGTTTTCTTGATTGATTCCATTTACCAAGGCAGAAGTAAGATCAGGTAAATAAATTAAATAATCTTATATCCCCTAAGGAAATAGAAGCTGACATCAAGAGTCTCCCATCCAAAAAAGCCCAGTGCCAGATGGTTTCAGAACAGAATTCTACCAGACATTCAACAAGAGAAACACTAATACTCTTCAAACTGTTTCATGAAAAAGAAACAATAGGAACATTACCAACCTCATTCTATGAGGCTACAGTCAGGTTGATACCTAAACCACACAAAGACTCTACAAAGAAAGAGAACATTAGACCTATCTCTCTTATGAACATTGACAGAATAATAATCAATATAATACTCTCATACTGAATCCAAGAACACATAAAAGATATCATCCACCATGACCAAATAAGCTTCATCCCAGGCATGCAGAGTTAGTTCAACATATGAAAATTCAATAATGTAATCCACCATATAAACAAACTGAAAGAAAAAAAAATTATCATCTCCTTAGATGCTGAAAAAACATTTGGCGAAATTCAACAACCATTCATGTTTAAATTTTTGGAGAGATCAGGGATACAAGACACATGCCTAAACACAGTAAAAACAATATACAACAAGCTTATAGCCAACATCAAACTAAATGGAGAGAAACGTAAATCAATCCCACTGAAATAAAGGACAAGGCAAGGCTGTCCACTCTCTCCTTAACTTTTCAACATAGTTCTTGAAATATAGAGCTATAGTAAGATAAGTAAAGGAGATCAAGGAAATACATATTGGAAAGGAAGATGTCAAAGTATCACTATTCGCAGACATATGATATTATACATGAGCTACACCAAAAATTCAACCAGAGAACTCCTTCAGCTAATAAACACCTTCAGCAAAGTGGCTGGATACAGAATTGACTCAAAAAAGATTAATAGCCCTCCTGTATACAAAAGGTATAAGGTCTGAGTGAGAAATCAGGGAAATAACACCCCTACAATAGCCACACATAACATAAAGTCCCTTGGTGTGACTCTAACTAAGCAAGTGAAAGACCTGTTTGAAAAAAACTTCAAGTCTCTGAAGAAAGAATTTGAAGAATATATCAGAAGTGGAAAGATGTTCCCATGTTCATGGATCAGTAAGATTAGCTTAATAAAAATGGCCATCCTCCAGAAAGCAATATACATAGTCAATGTAATTTCCATCAAAATACCGACACAGTTCTTTATAGACTTTGAAACAGCCATTCACAATATCATAAGGAAATGAAAAAACAAAACAAAACAAACAAACAAAAAAAAATGGATTGCTGAAACAATCTTGTAGAATAACAAATATTAGAGAAACAGTCTGGAGGATCAGTAGAATTGAATTGAAGTCCCAGAAATAACCTCATACACCTATGAATATTTGATTTTTTACAAAGAAGCCAAAACAATAGAAATGAAAAGAAGACAGATTCTTCATCAAATGGTGCTGGTCTAAGTGCATATATGCATGTTGAAAATACATACATTTCCATATTTATCACCTTGTACAAAACTAAAGTCAAAGTGGATCAAATACCTAAACATAATACCAGACACACTAAATCTGTTAGAAGACAAATTGTGGAAGAGCCTGGAAGTCTTTGGCACAGGAGATAGGTTCCTGAACAGAACACTAACAGTACAGGCTCTAAGATCAACAGTCAATAAATGGGACCTCATAAAACTGGAAAGCTTCTGTAAAGCAAAAGGAACAAAAGCCTACAGACTGGGAAAGAATCTACACCCAACCTTATATTTGACAAAGGGCTAATATCCAAACTATATAAAGGACTTAAAAAGTTAAACACCATCAAAACAAGTAATCCAATTTAAAAAATGGGGTACAGAGCTAAACAGAGAATTCTCAATAGAGGAATATCGAATGGCAGAGAAACACTTAAAGAAATGTTCAAAGTCCTTTGCCATCAGGGAAATACAAATCAAAAGAACCCTGAGATTTCAACTTACACCTATCAGAATGGCTAAGATCAAAAACTCAGGTGACAATACATGCTGGAGAGGATGTGGAGAATGTGGAACCCTCCTCCAATGCTGGTGGGAATACAACCTTTTACAATCATTTTAGAAATCAATCTGGCGCTTCCTTTGAAAATTAGGTATAATATTACCTAAAGATCCAGCTATACCACTCCTAGGCATATATCCAAAGATATATAAACTATAAAACAACTATAAAACAAAGAAACTATAAACAAAGAAACTTGCTCAACCATGTCTGTAGCAATTCTATTTATAATAGCCTGAATTTAGAAACAACCTTGATGTCCCTCAGTTCAGGAATGTGTACAGAAAGTGTCCTTCATTTAGACAATTGAATACCACTCAACAATTAAAAACAAGTTAATCATGACATTTGCAGACAAATGGTGGTAATTAGAAAAGATCATCTTGAGTGAGGTAATCCAGAAGCAGAAAGACACACATGGTATAAACTGACTCATTAGTGGTTATTACACATATAATATAGGAGAAATATACTAAAATCTATACTCCCAAAGAAGCTAAACAACAAGGAAGACCCTAGAGAAATTTTCAATCTTCATTCAGAAGGAAGAATGTGATAGACATCGGAAGCAGAAGACAGGCAACTGGACAGGAGCCTACCACAGACGGCCTCTGAAATACTCTAGTGATCGAGGTATTGAAGCAGAGACTGAGACTCATAGCCAAACTTTGGCAGAATGCATGGAATTTAATGAAAGATAGGGGAGATAGAAAGACCTGAAGGGGACAGGAACTTCATAAGGATACCAACAGAGGCATAAAACCAATGCCAAGTGGGTCCTGCAGAGACAGATATTCCAACTAAGGACCATGAATGGTGAGGACCTAGACCCCCTGCTCAGATGAAGCTCATTGGCTTCTCAGTTTCCAATGGGTTCTCTAGTAAGGGGAGCAGGGGTTGTCTCTGACATGAACTCAGTGGCTGGCCTTCTGGTCACCTCCCCCTGTGGGGTGTTGCCCTGCCAGGCCACAGAAGAAGACATTGCAGCCAGTCCTGATGAGATCTTATAGGCTAGGGTCAGATAGAAGGGGAGGAGACCTTCCTATTAGTGGACTAGGGTAGGGTATATTGGGAGAAGAGGGAGGGAGTGTGAGTTTGGGAGGAGTGGAGGAAGGGGGCCACTGCCCGCATACAAATTGAATGAACTGTAATAAATGATAATGATAATAAAAAATGTAAAAAATCATATACATCAAGCATGCATAAGGATTTTTCAGAATATATGTGGAATGATAACACTGATTAGTAAATACAATGTAATTTAACTTTCTCTGTATTATATGGTCAGCATTAAATCTCCATGTGCAATATTTTATGTAAACTGCTTAAAATTATATATTCTTCAGTTTCTCTTACATTTAGAATTTTCAGTTTTCAAAAGTAAATTAATGTTTTCTGTATCCTCAAAAATAGACCTCACTGCTATATTCTATAAATTAAATTAACTGTTTGAGAGTGGTCAGTATAGATTATGCACTTTTGAAATTTTCATAGAAAATTTAATTAATAAAAATGTAGCAATGCTATTTGTTTCACCAGTGAAAGAAAATTAATGCAAAGACATAAACTGACACTGATCACACATATAGACTGTTCATCAGTCAAGAGTATAGGGTCTAACTCTTTGTCTATTTTTCTGTCTCATAAGGGCAAACCTATGCAATGAATCTCAAAAGTATGGGTTTCTGCTTCTCCATCATACTAGAGAATCTTTTACATGGATATTTCTTACCTAATTACACTACCTTCTCACCACGTAGTACATGATATGTCATGTTCATGTACTACAGTCACTTACCTCATCTGTTTCCAGATTCTCTTTATGGCCATTTGTTTAGTATACAGCAAATATAATTGCTTCTACATTCTATTTAGGCAAAAGTTCAGAATTTATTTTTCTAAGTGTTGTCTTATGTCTTAGTTTGGTTTTTAATTTAAGCATTTTTTCTGAATAATTTTTAGACTTTTTAGAAAAGCTATAAATATGCTACCATTAGTGGTTCATTTAAAAATGAATTTTGAAGATGTATTAAGTGTATAAGAGTTGGCTGACCATTTGAGCTTAGATAAAAAAAATCCACTGACTACTACAGCCTTAAATCATAAGCTTGCCTAGAGTGGCTGAACAGAAGATGCTATTTTACTTCTGTAAGGTGTTTTCATAGCACTAACAGAAATACCTTCACTTGCACACTGTTATCCAGTGCAACCGAACATAAAATACCAGATTAGGAAGAGAAAACAAAGCACTCCCAGGTTGCTTAAAATGTAAATTAAAAAGAAAAAGCAGATAAGGCCCATAAGTACACAGATTGAACTCTCTTTAAGTGTGTGAAAAAAGAAAACTCTTCTTGTTTCTGTAATTATTCTCAATCTGCCATTCATAATATATGAGGTTCTATCATCTTAGCATACTGACAAGTATATGAAATTCCACTTGAGATATAGAGATGCTAATGTAGAACAGAGGAAAGCAGATTACCATTGATGTTTTGATAAAACAGTAATCCTGATATTTTTTTCAAGCTGAAGAATAATACTACTGCCTCTGATACCTTCCTTGCAAGCAGAAATAAAGGGAGCTGCTCATGCTATTCCAGAGAATTAATTTTTTCCTCCTCCTCTTCACAATGACATCATGAACAAGATGCTGGCAAAGAGATTTTTTTTTGTCTGTAGCAATAGGAATGGGAAATGAAAAGAAAAGTAATGAAAATGGAATGGTGATGGAGGAATGTGGACACTGCATTTTCAACTTGTATAAGCAGAAAGATAGGATATGTCCGGGATAAGACTTTTTTTCTGCTAAGTCAACAAGAAAGACCTATTTTGTTGTTTGTGATTCTGTTGTTTTCACTGAAAAAATTGTTCTAACTAAAGATGAAATTAAATATTATTTGAGAAGAGGAGATAAGTATTTAGAGTCTATTAGTATCCTGTATAGAGTACCTTTAAGATAACCATTTTTTCAAGTGACTTAGAATCTTCTTAAGACATCATTCTGTGAATATAATAAAATGAAAGTAAACAACAACCTTTGTTTAGTTAAATCCATGCTTTTGAAAATGATGGGCACCTCTGGATGTATAATGGAAAAAGGTTATAAATTCAAACACATCATTAAGCTGGGGCAAGCAGAACCCCAATGAATAAATGTGTCTCTGTCTCTGTCTCTCATTCCCTCTGTCTCTGTCTCTCTCTAAGGTATCTATTACTTTTTATTTGAGTTTATTTATTCATGTGTTTTTAAGTATATGAATATTTTTTCCGCTTGGAATCCTGAACACCAAAAGAGGGCATCAGATCTCATTACACATGTTAGTAAGGCACAATATGGTAGCTGGGAAATGAACTCAAAGTCTCTAGAAGAACAGAGAACTTGTAAGTGCTCTTACCCACTGAGCCATCTTTCCAGCCCCCATGAAAGCATCTCTTTTTAGCTCTACTGTCTTTATTGATCTTTTCCAGAATCTCCCCCTTGATAGGGGGAAGATAGCTATGAATCTAGATACAGCACATTGCACACTGTCAATTTCATCTATTTCCCCAATGATTCGAAAGTTGTTGCCCCACTTTGTCACTTTCATCTCCCTACTCACTAATCAGCTTAAGCAAGTGTGACCAACTGAATTGGTAAGGGAGGAAGAAGTTTGAATAATTCTTTTATTCTAAGTGGACAGGAATGTCCCTTCATTATTTCCTTGAATTGTGTCTAAATAGAAGTAACAGTTCTACAGAGTCAGTTGCAAAGTTATTTTGACACAGAAAATTGTGATATATAAGAGTTAAAGGTGGGATTGGGAGGGGAGGAGGAAGGGGGTTATGGGGGGATACAAAGTGAATAAAGTGTAATTAATAAAAATTTTAAAAAGTTACTGTTGAGTCATTTGATATTGAACTGCCTTGTTAACTTTTGTCCCAGAAAAATATTCATAACAACATATCGGTTTTTTGTTTTGTTTTGTTTTGTTTTGAACTTGCAGGTATTTTCATATTGGCTAGAAATGTGCTTGATGAGTATGTCCAAAAGCCATCTTTCCAATTTCTGGAATTCTGGAATGTTCCTAAACATATTAGCTTCATCTGTGTTACATTCCTGAGTCATTTCCTTCCTCAGGCAGTTTGTTCATTTTTTATTTACTTAGCATGAATAGCATTGCTAGTTTATGTCTCACTGTCCGCATGAGGTCACATATTAGTTTATGTGCTTAGAATGTAAGATGGGACAAGTGGACCTTGAACTCTAATCAGCATTAAAAGAAATTTAAGTTAAATATCTTCTTCTTTGGTAAGTAAACTGATAGAAAATTAGAGAAGACGGGGGAAATGATGAGTTAGGAAAATCACTTTTCCTTTGGGATTTGGCCATGTATAGGTTGTTTATGTCTAAGTGGATATCCCACGCAAATATGAGCAGCAGCAATTAGATACAGTGGGCTGAAAATGAAAATAATTAGAGGAAAATAGAAATGGGCGACAATTTTAAAAGGAGATGTGATGGCTGTTCCTGGTGACAATTGCTGGGAAAAGAAGGAGGTAGATATGATCTGGATACATCATATACATGTATGTGATTTTCTTTTTTAAAATTTTTTATTCTTTGTTAATTTCACCTCATGCACCCCAATACCTCTCATTTCATCCCTTTGTATTCACCTACAACCCTTGAAACTTCCCCCAAAATAAAATTTAAAAATGCATAAAAGGCCAAATGTCTATCATATCATGGAAACTGTAGTGCCAAATTATACCCCAGAGCCCATGCAACTACTAGGCCATGGGCAAGGGCAGGAAAAAGATGCCTAGAGGCCCACCCACTGCGTGGCCTACCTGCAGTGTAAGCCACTAATATGTGTAAGTATGTGGTAGAGAGATCAGAGAAAGAGAAGCAAAATGGTTTAAGGACTATTAAGAAAATCAGAACTGGGGGCAGAATGTGAAGAGGAATAGCTTGATGTGAGAAATTTTCAATTTGTAAATAAAAAAGAAATAAGAAGTCAAAACAGAGTGCTTATATATTGCATTTACCTAATAAACTCTGTCCCTCTGTGCTATTATTTTTATACTCTACTGTGTACTTGAGATATGGACTTATCACAAGCAATGGAGACATTAAAATAGATTGAAATAAGCAAGGGTGTGTGTGTGGTGGTGGTGGGGGAGGTTGTCAGATATTTCCCTGCAGTGAAAAGTTAGAAAGGCATGCAAATTAAAAAAAAAAATAAGCAAGCAAAAGAAGGTAGAGTATTCCACACACTGCTAAAAATATCAAAATAGCAACATTTAGACTAATTAGCAGTCATAGATCCTGAAATTAATATGCATATTAGTTACATGTACAGAGAAACTTAGGCACCTTGAGGCAGTTGGTAAAAGTGCTCTACTACTGGCTTTAAAGCAACACTGACATGAGCCCCAAGCGTTTTGATGTTTTTGTTTCCTTTTTTTTTTAAAAAAAAAGAAAAACAAACATAAGTTTATTTACATCAAAAGAATGCCCTCTCCTTCTTCTCCTCCCAGTGCCCCTTCCCCTTCTTTTCTCTTCTTTCTTCTTCCTCCCCAGAAAAAAAGGAGCCCCTGCCTTGTATCAACCCTCCCCAGCAAATCAAATCACATCAGGACTGAGCATATCCTCATCCCCTGAGGCCAGGCAAGGCAGCTCTGCCAGGGAGAAGTGATCAAATAGCAGGCAATAGAGTCCATGTTAGAAACAGCCCACTCCTCTACTCACTAACACCCCATATGAAGACCAAGCTACCCATAAGCTGCATATATGCAGGGGACCTACATCCAGATCATGCATGCTTCTTAGTAGATGTATCAGTCTCTGTAAGGCTCCATGGGTCTTGGCTAGCTGTCTTTGTTGGTCTTCTTCTTAGGTTCCTGTTCCCTCCAGGTCCTTCCATCCTTCTCCCAACACTTCCACAGACCTGTGGAACTCTATCCCATGCTTGGCTACAAGTCCCAGCATCTTTTTCCATCTCTGCTTAGCTGGATCTTCCCAGATGACAATGAAGTTAGGCTCCTGTCTATAAACATAACAGAACATCATTAATAGTGCCAGGGACTGACTCTCTAAAATAGGGGTAGGTCTCAGGTTGGACAAATTATTGGTTGGACATTTCCTCAATCTTTGTTCCTTCTTTATCCCTGCACTTCTTGTAGACAGGGTAAGTTTTGGATTAAGGGTTTTGTTGGTAGGTTGTTGTTCCCCTCCTTCAAGTAGTCCTGCCTGGCTATGAGGTCTTCATTTCAGTCTTCATGCCCCCCACCCCTTTAGGAGTCTCAGCTAAAGTCACACCATATTCTTCCAGGATCCTACCCTGTTGCAGAACTCCTGGGTATATACCCAAAAGATACTCCACCATAGAACAAAGACATTTATTTGATCAACTATGTTCATAGAGGCTTTATTCATAATAGCCAGAAACTGGAAGCAACTTAGATGTTCCTCAGCCAAAAAATAGATACAGACATAGTGGTACATTTACACAATTGAATATTACTGAGCTAATAAAAATCATGAAATTTGCAGACAAATGGATAGAACTAGAAAAGATCAGCCTGAGTGAGGTATCCCAGACCCAGAAAGAAACATATGGTATATACTCACTTATAAGCAGATATTAGACTTATAGTACAGGAAAACCATACTACAAACCACAGACCCAAAGAAGCTAAGTAACAATGAGGGACCAAGGGAGGGTGATAAAATGTCACTCAGAAGGGGAGATAGAGAGACAGAATAAACAGCAGAGTGGATGTAGAGAGGAAACTGGGCAGGAGATGGAATGGGGAGGGAAACAAAGGTGGGTAATTTGATGTGTGTAGAACAGGGGTGGGAGGTGAGAGGGCTGGTGGGAACAAGAAGGGAAACTGAGGGGGGTATCTCTTTGTTTCCTTCTTGAATTCACTTGTTTTCTATTTCATTCTTAGGATACTTCTCTCTAGCCAGTAAGAACTAGATAATACAATAAGGACATTCACAATTATGTAGCAAACATATAGCAAAAAGAATATGAATTTTAATGTCATATAATCTTGGGTTCAGGTTCAATTCTGGCTTTTATTTAGTCCATTTGTAAGTTTTGTACTCTTCTGTAGCTCTTTTAAAATAGCATATTTTATTTGTTTTACTGCATATATTTATATGCTTTTAAAAATAGGATAATCATATTCCCTGGGCTGTAATTCTATGATGATTAAAGTGATATCTACAAAACATCTAAAAATGTTAATGATACAGTAGTTGCTGGATAACTGAAGTATTTTGTTCATACTCTGTATGTTCTTCTCAGTAATTTTATGTCACCCTTCAATGCATTGCACATAAGGAGAGTAAGGTAGATTTCAAGGTCCAGGCTCATTTTGTACCTATCTTTTTTGACTTTTGGTAAGTTTATAGATTGTTCTGGGTTTCATATTAAGTCCTATAACAAAAGTTTTATTTAACCTCATATCAATCCTATGAGTTGATGATGGCATTTTATCAAAGATGAAACTAAAACACAAAGACTCTGGGTCACAGAGCTACAAAATTGAACAGCCAAAGCACTAGTTTTTTTTAAAAAGACCATTTAAAAGCCTTCAAAATTGCTTATGAAAAAACTCCTTCCTACAAAAAAGTCACAAGGGTGCTAAAGTATACATTTAACAAGTGACTACCATACTCCATAGATGATAAATCAACCACCTTAGATGTCAAGGGTTAAAACGCATAATGACTAAAAGAGTTCTGAGTGACATGTTTCAGACAACATGTTATGTATTCTGTGTGGGATCTTATTTAATTCTTACAGTAATTCTATAGTATGTGGTTGATTTTATCCACATCTTAGAAATGAAAGCACAGAAGCTCAGCATTATAAAATTAAAAATGTGCTGTACTAAGATGCAATCCCTGGTCATCTCATGTCCATGATTGTTTCAATGATTTGTGCGTATTTCCTATATATGCCTGTGCAGAGGAAAGACTACTTGCATAACTGAGAAGTCAAAATCCAACCTTCAAAGACATTTTATACTAATCAGTGGGGGTACTTACTTAAAAGTAGTACTTTGGAAGCATCACCTCATAGGGGAGGTTTGGAGAGAGAAAAAGGAAGGGTAAATGATGTGATGATATTATAATCTCAAAAATAAAAGAAATAATTAAGATAAACAACATCATAAAAAAGTCAAAAGGAATTTTGTGATGGCTTCTTTTCTTTTTTATCTTTTAATTTTACTGAAAATTGTGTGACTCTACCCTTAGTGATCTGAAAATATCTAATAGAATGGATACAAAGAAAAAATTGGGCTCTGCAATTCTAAATTATTTATTAATTTCGTTATTGAAGTATTGATTAAAACTCTCTAATAAACTCACTTAGAGTTCATTTGCTGAATCATTTTGATTTATAAGGGTTAAGTACACAAGGTCTGAAACTATAAGACACTAAGTTCAGTAATAATGAGTATGTGTTGCATTTGTGCTTTCACAGAGCTTACTGGTTAGCAGTGATTCTATTCCATATTTAATTAATTTAAAACTATTCATGTGATTTTATGAAGCAATGCTAGACCTTATTAACACAAGATTTAAATATAGATTTAAGGTATGTGTAGGGAGGATAATAGGATGGACTCAAGAGGTAGTGAAGGGATTTGGCTAAGATTATTGATTTGGAGCAGAAACTGAAACAGTGGGTAGATAAAGTTAACAAAAAGAAGGAACTGGACTGTTTTACTGCTGGGCCAGGTTTATCCTGTGGACTTTCCTACTTACCAATTAGAACTTGATGTACATGCCAGTGAATATCTTCCACAAATGGACCAGGCTACTCAATGTCAGTTTCAAGCTCGGGGAACACTATTGTCACCACTGTTACTATGGCTGTCCCACTAATTTGTGTTAGCTGTTTCCACTAAGAAGCTGCTCATAGTACTGGAACTGGAAGATCCAGAAGACTATCTGAGCTGTTGAACTGCAAATATAGAGAGTACACTAGAGCAAGATAAACACCATATTGCATAGGAGAACTTTGGTCATAGAAGCTGGACCTGAGATAAGCAGCCAGAGAAAATGACTTTACTTCACTTGCTATTGTTGGAGAATTCTACCTGGAATCATAAGAACTGTGTAGTGGAACCCTACTGAGTATTCTAATGGCACATGATGTTATCAGGTAGGTGGACATGTAAAAGCTTCTAAATCACAGAAAGCTCTGCCTATGAAAAAGTCAATCTCTATTTTACTGGGAACAAGATTATAATTGGCTGTGAGATAGGGCATTCAGGCCAAAGAATTCTGAAGAAGGCAAATCTTGTCAGAAAAAGTCCACTAATGTTCCTTGTCTGTGATAAACTGAGACAAACAGTTCTTATAGTGGTACCAATGACAATCCAAGGGGACAAATCCTGGCACCACAGTAAAGAAGGAATACTAAGCACACAATGTCTTCCATTTCAATATATTATTTTCATTTTTAACTATTTTGTTGTTTACTTGTTTTTACATTTTTATTTTGACTAAATTTATAATTTTGAACTTTAATTATTAAGTTCATACTGTGTTTTAGCTTCTATAGCACCAGAAAATGTCTCCATGGCTGCCCCTTGTTTTTCTGAACTTAAAAACAGCCTCTTTTTTATTTTTTATTAATTACACTTTATTAATTTTGTATCCCCCATAAGCCCCTCCCTCCTCCCCTCCTGATCCCACCCTCCCTCCCCCTTCTCTATGCATGCCCCTCCCCAAGTCCACTGATAGGGGAGGTCCTCCTCTCCTTCCTGATCTTAGTCTATCAGTTCTCATCAAAAGTGGCTGCATTGTCCTCTTCTGTGGCCTGGTAGGGCTGCTCCCCCCTCAGGGGGAGGTGCCTCTTAATAAAGTCACAACTACAGTAGTATTTTTTACCACCTCTCATAATCTAGTCTATATACTTTGGCCCTCACCCATATTTTCTCTTTCCTCCCTGCTTTCTTCATTCCTTAGTAAATTCCACTACTTAAATATTGATTCTACTAGATCAAAAATATTTATATACTACAATTCCCTTCAATCAGTTTTCCAAGGCTGTGATCTCTGAACTTTATCAGCATGCAAGTGAACTGCACAAGTATCTTTTTGTCATTCAATACTGTGTCTTCTGGTAAATGATTAGGGACAATTGTAGCCATCTAACCATTGCTTAGCAGCAGGAAGGATAACACATAGGAATGACAACACTTCACGTTGATTCAGAAAAGAGAAGGGGGTTAATTTTGTAAAGGACCAAATGACATATGGACAACTCAGGTAACATAGGATCAAGGCAAGAACTAAATTTATAATTCAGATCCAAGAAAAAACCCTATAAATTATGCAAAGATTTAGAAAATGAACAAAACACACTTGAATAAAGTAGGTAATTGGATAATTCAAGACGAAACAAATCCTCCAAACTGAGTGAAAATGGCAGTACATAATTGAATGTCTGGAGCACAGTCAGAGCTATTTTAAGAACAGAAGTCATAGCTATAAGCTCCCATATTGAAAAATCGGAAAAATCTGCAAATTAAAAATCCTAATGATTATCTTTCATGTTCTAGAAAAACAGGTTGAGACCAAATACAATTGAAAAAGGTGGCCATAATAATAAAATTTGGGGAATAAATTAATGCAACACAGACTAAAGGACAAAGCATAAAATCAACCAGAGTTCATTCTATGAAAGCTTAACAAGATTGACAATTCCTTAGACAGACTAACAAAGAGAGAGAGAAAACAACTTAATAAAAGTAAAAGTTAAGTTGTTATAATACACTCCAACAAATTACAGATAAGCATTAAGGAATACTATGAAAGCTTGTGTTTTAAAAAGATAAAATAAACAGAAGATATGGATAAATTTCTAAAATTTTATGATCTGCTAGAATTAAAATCAGATGACAAAGACAATTTAGAAAGAAACAAAACAAACAATGAGATTAAGGCAGTGATTAAAACTCACCTCAAAAATAAATACTAGCCTAGAAAAATTTAGGTTAACTGCTAAATTTTGTCAGTCTTTCAGGAAAGGTTTAATGCCAATTTTTCATAAACTGTTCCACAAATTAGAATGGGAATGAATACACTGAACTCATTCTATTAAGCCAATATTACCCTGATACCCAACTATATAAACTCACAATAGAAAAACATATAACACAAACTTTTCTGGTAAATAGATATTGTAAAAATTCTTAACATAATACTTGCAAACTCTAGTAATTGATGCATTCTGAAGATTCTACATGATAGAAAAGTTGGTTTCATACCAGAGATACAAATTTTGTTGAACAAGCCTGTGTCATTCTGATTTTATTACTTTAGCTCTGAGGTATAACTTGGAATCTGGATCAAGAAAAGTAATACACAATTTAAATAAATAATACACAATTAAATAAATCACTTCATCATCTTGAAATATATATGTGTGTGTGTGTGTGTGTGTATAACATTTGACAACACTCGACATGCCTTCATGATAAAAGTCCTGAACAATTTAAGAATAGATGAGGCACACCTAAGCATGATAAAGGCTATGTACAATCAATCTATATCCAGCAGTTACTAAATGAGGAAAAACAGCGCATTTAATCTAAATTATGAAATAAGACTAGTGATCATGTACTTCACTTGTACTCAATATAGTACTCAAAGCCTTAGCAAGAACAATTATACAAGAAAGAGATACCTTTGTTTATACAAGAACAAGAAACCTTTGTGAAAGAGAAAAAGTCCAATTATCTCTATATACCGATGACATGATGCTACAGACTAGAACGTTTAAGGATATCTGTTAAGGATTTGCAGAAAAATTGCAAGATTTAAAGTCAAAATATAAAATTAACATCATATATACACATATATATGAATAATAAACTTGTTGAGATACAGTATTCTTCTGGGAGGCAAACAAAATCAATAGCAATAGCTTTTAATATTTTGGGTGTATTTTGAACTCCCCTGACCAACAGCTCTAAAGGACATTTCTCATGCCCAGTACTTGGATTTTTGTTAGTCTGTGTCTCTCAGGGAAACATTGTCACCCCAAATGGCATAGCTTAATTTAAATTACATTCTTATATGCTACACTTATATGTATTATATGCAGTTTTGCATAAATATAAGTATATTATTTTATGGCTTTTGTTCAAGCACTCTTAGGGTTATTAATCCCTCCTCCCTTCTTCTCATTCTGTATTGACTTGTTTGACTCTACCTCAATTAAACCCTCTTCTGATTTTTCCCATTTCTCCCTTCATATTACCTCATCTTTACAATTGCCTTATCTAGCAATTGTACCCATTCTCATGTATTAATTTTTATTTTTCATGTTTCTGAGTTTGCTATATGCTGAGTACCCAATCTGAAGATTTGGATATAGAAACCATAGATAAAGGAGAACATGGAAGATTGTATGTCTTCTATAGTGCTAGGAGATGCTCTTCAGTGTGTCAAGGGAGGCACACATTGAAAAGTCTTACCTAGTTGTGACACCTATTAACTATAACAATGATCAGCATTGTAAGATATTCCTAAAAGTGCAATAATACCACTAACATAAGGTGATAGAGTGTATTTTTAAGCCAGGCAGAGCTAGCAGTATTAGCTACTGTATTGAGCTGCTGAAAAAAGTGAATAAAAAACAGTTCCTACCTTTTTAAGCTCACAATGTAGTAAAAGCAGACTAAGAATTTAAGTCAAAAAGTTGAAATAATTTGTGTTCTATTATCAAGGTCTACAGCACCATAAATGTATATTATAAGGTTACCAAACATAGTGCTTTCAAAATAACATGTAATCTGAGACTTGAAACATGAATATGAATTATCAGGCAAAGGAAAAATAGGATGATCCTGTGGGTAGGGAATGCTAAGAGGCTTACTAGGAAAAATAATCCAAATAAAGAGAAAAACAAATGTCAATGAAAATAATTTCTTATGACTTACATATTGAGTTTTGGGGGAGATAATGTTGGTTGAGGCTGTAGAATTAGTTAAGTTTTATAACATGCAATGTTGTTTATATCACATCAAGTAATTTTTACTTGATTCAAAACATAATATGAAAGTTCTAAGTAGACCAACATAAGCTAGAGGCAATAAATAATTTTCCAAACTTACATTTGTAGATGATTCTTCTAGCAACAATGTAGAGAATGGAATTAAAGAGCTGGAGAGATGGCTCTGCATTATATAGTTTAGAAAGTTTCTACAGTAGTAGGCTTCTAAATGGCATTTGTAAGTTTTTTTTTTTTTTTTTTGCAAATAGAATCTGTTTAACCCTTGTTTCATTATTCTCACTCCCCCACTTCATATTACCTACATTCTATCTGTTTACCCTTACAATGCCACCAACACTTACTACTTTTCTGACTTCTCTGGGTACTCTAATTTAAATGAAGACATGCAAAGTTTCAAATCTAGCATCTATATATAAGAGATAGAACGCAGGGTTCGTCTTTCTGCGTCTCAATTACCTCACATAGGATGACTCTTTTGCAGCTCCATTAACTTACCTGAAGTCTTGACAATTTCACATTTCTTTATGGAAGCATAATATTCCATTGTATTGGAGAATAATATTCTATTGTATATATATATATAAAACATTGTCATTATCCACTCATCTGTTGATGGACATCTACACCCAAGTTTATTGTTAATGAAATACTTTGGTATTTACTTTCATGCACATCTTATAATTCAAAGATGCTGAATTTTGGGACGGCATATAATATACTCTGCATGACCTTAAAATTCAGAAAGCAAGCATTCCCATAGAGCATTAAAAACCACTTGGTTTTTTACTTAAATGAAAAGAGTTACAAAGCATGGCCTTGACCACCACATTTTTTTTTCCTGCCAACTAGTTCTGTTTGAGAATGCCCAGGGACAAGGTCTCCTTTAGGTACTAAGTATGATTACCCATGCTTCTTTGTGTTTAAACCAATGTTTATATTTCTGCCCTCAGCAACTTAACAGCACTGCATCAGCTATCAGAAGAGCCGTAACAAAAATATAGAACTAAGCTGTTGTTCAGGAGAAATCATCAATTCAGCTTGTTCCCTGTACTACCCTTTTCTCTTCCTCCTTTACTTCACATAAACTGAAGAAATTAACACTTGCCTTTCTCTGAGACATATGTAGGAAGTGGCAAAGTATGATAGAAAAATTATTACATCCAGGCCTGTTCTTCTCAGCGTGATACTCAGAAGTCACTCATCTTATGGAACCAAAGTTTCCAGTTTCTTTATATCTAAAACAGAATAATGGCTATTGCACTCTGGAGTTATTCAAACATGGAGATATTTGTGAAAGGGTTCTCAAAGACTGAATAACTACAGCTGCTCAGCTACTTTGAAATTTAGTTTCTTGATATGTCAAATAAATCCATTAGAAAAGATGACATGTGGAGGTAGAACTCAAAATGTGATAATCCTAAAGACCATATGGCTATTATACACACACACACACACACACACACACACACACACACACACACACACACGTATAATACATACATATGAATGATATACTCTAAGTATATTGCCACAAAACAAAGTATACAGGAAGGGGTTATATGTGATGATGATTTAGCACTTTAGGAGAAAGTAGATCAGGAGGAGGAGGGTGTAATCATATTTGAAAAAGACAAGGTAAAGTGGATGAAAACAGGTGACTTCTGGATTGAAGCCCAAAGGGGAGGACATAATGTGTCCAAGGACAAGCAAACAAATAAGCAAAACCACCAAAAAAAAAAAAAAAAAAAAAAAAAAAGCTTTTGCTTTTTTAGTGTTTGCTGTAAAAACTGATCAGGTACATCCTAGTAAGAAATGGTAAATGGCCTATAAATGCTAGCAAGAAGCTTGTTATTAATTGGCCTCTATTACAGATAGAATGGGAAGATATTAAATAGAAGTTAGTGAAGGTAAGTTCTGCTAGGTCAAAGAACCTGGGGACAGACCTCAAGTCATCAACTCTATTGCCTATTACTATATCTGTGCAATTAACAGCATCACTAGTGGTATACAAATTACCTGCTTACAACCATCTTTGTGAGTGGCTGCAAGATTTACTTAGACCATGGAAAAATAAAAAACTAACACTGACTGGAATGCTTTCTTGCCCTAACGTTTGCCCAGGGATCTTTGCACATTGGAGGAAACTTCTGTTCAATTCTGCTTGAAAACGTGTGAAAGTATGACTCAAAGTACATTTTAAAAACTGAGGTCAATACATTTATAAAAAAAATTTAAAAAGCAAGGAGGGGAGGGATGCATATTCAGGTTATATAGTCTCCTGGGCTATTAATAAAGATGGATTTCTTAAATATACATGAGATTGGGGATTCTTGAGGTTTCTAAGCAGAATATGATATTTCATCCACATTTGGAAAGAATAACTTTGTTATAAAATAGATGTATTGAATGGGTGCAAAAGAAGTTTAATATAGGTAAGAATAGGACTGAAAAAATCGAGATAATAGGTAATGATTGTTATACTAAGATAGCAATAATTAAAGTAGTAAGTGGTTGAATTTTGTATACAAATTGAAAGAAAAGCCTTCAGGATTTAACAATTAAGTTTAATGTAAGGGTAGTAAAAAGAGGAAGTGCTGAATTGGAGGAGGAAGAAATGGTGGTGAATTTGATTTCCCCACAGTATATGCACTCATGAATATTAAATAAAATATTAAAAACTAGGAAGGATTTTAGATAACACCACAAGTTTTGGCTTTGCAAGTGAAAGATGTAACAATAAGTGAGTTGGGAAAAGTAGTGTGAATGGTCTTTTTGTAGAGATAGTCAAAGTATCAGTTTTAGCTATAATATGTTTTAACTCAAATGGAGATATCATGTAAGTACACACACACACACACACACATACACACACAAACACACACACACACACAAACACACACACACACACACACACACACACA
>NW_026591872.1:2923800-2958011 GCF_907164565.1 Psammomys obesus | reverse complement strand
ACACACACACACACACATATATATATATATATATATATGGGTTTAGTTTGGACATTTGAGTTTGAATGAATTTGAGAGTCATCAGTTTATCATACACATGAGGTTGAGAAAGCAGAAAATGACATATTTTTGTGCATATATGTATACTATGTATCTACTTAAAAATAAGTTAAATGTGTATCTACTTAAAATACTCAGGAATTAATATTTAAGGGGTTGTCACATTTACTATTCATTAAGGCACACATGTTAAATATATTTTTAAAACAATATATTTATGTCTTGCTTATGCAAGCTCTAAAACTAGTGCTTATGATTATGAAAGACTTTTGATTCTCAAGACTGAATACTCTACAGCAGTCCATAATATGCGGCATTGAAGATCATAGTAGTAATTTTCATCACAGCATATCATGCCAGTAGAAGAAACATTACTCTGAAGGATTACGAGTGGAAGCATTTGATAGATGAATTTGAAAATTTCTCTGTATAACCAGTGTTTTTTCCATTAAAACTCATTTCATGCAATAAATTGCAGAGGACCCTGGGAGATGTAGTCAAATTACTAGGAAGGTTCTTAATTCTTTTGAGACTATAATCACAAAATTTTCTCCTTCCTTTTTTTTTTCACTCTAAACCCTTCTATTTAACCCAGTGCAGTATTTCAAATACATGGACTCTTTTTGTCCTTAATAAGTAAATATATGTATTCAGCCAACCTTCTCTGTACATATAATGTTACTTGTTTGATTACAAAATTTCTTTCTCTCTCTCTCTTTTTTCTTTTTCACATATGTAGACCAAGCTGTTCTTCAATTTATGATACTAGTGACTCTGTCTTTGAACTGTTTATAGGTATAAACTACAAAACTTCATGAGAAAATATGTTTTCTGAATATTTAATTATTTCCTACGCAAGTAGAAAATAGCTAGGCACAATGATGGTGATTAGACACAGGAAAATGCATCAGCTGAAACTGAAGGAAAATAAAAACATTTCTTTTTCTGGAAAGAGAGGGTGATGGGTTAACTAAAATGATTCATCACCATCAGGCAGGGGGCTTGGCAAGGCTTAGGTAACTAGGAATCTTTTCAAGAGCAGAGAGATTAAGTCAGGTTGAAATAGATCCAAGAGAGAATACAAAGTTAGACATTGAAGATGCTATATATGAATATTTATTTCCCAAATTTAATTAGCATTTTCAACCAGGCAAACCTGCTCGCCTTCTGAGATTGTTTTTAAAAATAGTTCTGCAACAGAAAATATATTCTAGATTTTTGCATATAAAATTGTATGTACACTTTTCTAACTTTTAAATAGACAACATTGTACCCATTCAGAGTTTCAAAACTGAATTAATACTACTACCATATAGGGATAAAAGGTTTCTAGATTATAGATTACCTCTGACATTGATGAAGATATTCTTGAAATATTTCCAGAAAATTATCTGATTGTAATAATATAAAGTTCCATCTAATCTTCGTATTCATAAGTGTGGCTTGAAGCAAAGTTTATTATTAATTTAATTCTGTAAATCTGAGGTCAACTGAAAATTGAAAAAGAAAAAGTCCTAATAGCAACATTTAATAACTCCACTTAATTATCAAAAGAGTGAATTTCTGAGAGGTGAAATTATACATCACCAAGAAATGATAAATATTGTTACCAACAAATGCAAGAATTTTAATGTAGGAGTTCTGATTTTTAAGCCAATGTTTTTACTCACCAAACAATAATATCACTTTTAAAATAACATGACTGTTAATTTTTTGTTACTCAAACAAATGTCTAAGATTATCATCTCATCACAAAGATTTATTTTGGTTCACAGTTCAGTGACCTCAGCCAATGATCACTTTGCTGCTTTTAGCCTTTGGTGCAATGCTTCATCATTGGAAGTGTAACTGGTGGAGGAAGCCTATTCATCCCATATAGTCAGGAAGAAAACAATGAGGGAGCAAAGACAGGCCTCCATTCCAATATTTATTTCAAGAGCATATGCAAGTGGTTTGACTTTCTCCCTATCTTTAAAGATGTTATATTTTTTAAATAATGCCACAGCATAGCCATGCTTGTGCCTTTGTGATATAATTAAAGTTTAAAAATAGCAATGGCCTATAATATAATCAATAACAGTGATATTTATGAACAGTGATCGTGCGTGAGTGAACAGAGTTAATGCAAAATTCTTTCATTCCTGGTCATAGTTTTTTCCATATATCCTGATGAAATTAAAAACCGATGAAAAAATTTAAATTGCCTTTATGAAGAAGAGTTCAAATGTTTTTCAACATTACCTATTTATAAGTCATATGACACTTTTTACACTAGCATATATAAAACAGCAATAGCTTTTCAATAATTATAAGACAAATGACCGCTTTTCTTCAATATTCTACATATTTATTTTACTTTTTCAGAAATAGTTTAAAGGTTTAAGAAACTATGTTTAAATGAGGGAAGGGGTTACAGCTGGGATACAAAGTGAAAATGGTAATTAATAATAAATATATATATATTTAAAATTTACAAAGAAACAATGTTTAAATTTTATCCAGTAGTATGTAACCAGTATAGTTCTCAGACTCTCCCTCTGCTTTGGCTGTGAAGGCATTGTACCTTAGAAAAAAGAAAGACCCAAAATAATCAACTTGGTTGTAAAGTATATGAATATGTGTAAAAACGTAGGTCAAGAAAAGCATTAGGAATTTGAGAATGAACTTTTGAAAATCTACCTTCAAGCAAAGTGGAAATAATCCAAGGTCTACTATTTTAATGAACAAGTTGAAATGTATATCAACTTCTAATAGTGCAGGATCAAATGAGAAGTACATTTAACCATACACTTTACTTAAGGGACTGGAAATAGATATTATTGATTAAAAAGCAGAAATAACAAAAGCATTCATTAATCACTTTTTTAGCATTCTCATACGCTAAAATTGTATTTAATATTTTTGTATCCCAGAGAAGGAAATAGGATAATGAAGAATTTAATATTTTGCATTGCAGAAGTACATGTTTCAAACCAGGCTACTAGGCTATGTGTATCTTCAGAGTACTTAGAAGGAGCCCATCAGGACCAGGTAATGTCAATTGGTTATTGAAAAGAAGACATAATTTTTTCATACTAACTTTAGACTGTTAAGAAAAAAAATATCATGATAAACCATTGAGTATATAATGTCCTTTAAACTCTTATAATAAATAAAAGTGGCAATACTTCTTTAAGTATTAATTTAGTTATTAATAGAAAAAGAAAAACTGAGAAACTAGTATTTAACACAAATAGATTTGTTTGGTAGACTGAGCATTCTTTGTTAACAAGGTGTGGAAGAAATTAGGGAAGTAGATTAGTTGGTGATGAGTGGGTAGGAAGTAAACCATAGCATTGATTTTCTTATTTTGGTAACATTTTCATTATAGAATAAGAATTATAAGATCTTAAAAATCCAGATACTGACTTGTGGAGATAAGGACAAATATGGTGATCCCTATCCTCTGTATGTTCCCAATGTGACAAAAAAAAAGAACACTACTGAAGGATACTAGAGAAATAAGTTTGAAAGTCTATAAAAAAATCCAAGAAATGAGAGTTAAAAAAAAAAAAAAAACAAACTAATGGCAGGATAAGAAATGAGACATGCTTCAGGGTTATAGTAAATTATGATAGAGACAGAACTTTGACATTAAATCTATAAATTGTTTGCTTTTGATACTAAATGTATGACTAGGCCCAGAGGCCTGTTTATATTCTCTATAAGAAGGTCAAGAAATCCAAACTAAAGTCTAGGGAAGGAATCCGTAATCCTAGCACTAAGCTAGAGAAACAGGAGGGACTGGGAAGCTTGCCGCATATCAAATCTAACTGAAAAGGCAAGCTCCAGGTACAGTTAGAAATTCAGTTTCAAATGCCAAGGAAGGTGGAGAGCCATAGAGGATAGAATCTGATCTCAATATTTGCCCTCCACATTCATGTGAATACATGAGCATTTGTAATTTGTTTTACATTTTTACATAATAAATCAGTGATTTATCTTTCATATCTTTCACTTACACATGTCTAAAAAGAGTAGAAGGGTAGACTCAACTACTCTTTCAGACTAGAAGCAATTACATAAATTTTACTCACTGGATATAAATTGACTAAAATATGAGCTCATTGGCATAGGAGACAACTTCCTGAACAGAACACCAACAGCACAGTCTCTAAAATCAACAATAAATAAGTGGGACCTCATGAAACTGAAAAGATTCTATAAAGCAAAGGACACTGGACTCAGAAAAAAAATGATAGCCTACAGATTGGGAAAGGATCTTCACCAACCCTATATCTGACAAAGGGTTAATATCCAGAAAATGTAAAAAAATTCAAGAAGTTAAAAAGCAAAAAATCAAGTAATCCAATTAAAAAAATGGGGTACAGAGATAAACAAAGAATTCAACAGAGGAATATCGAATGGTAGAGAAACACTTTAAGAAATGGACAACATCCTTAATCATCAGGGGATTGCAAATCAAAACGACCCTAAGATTTCACCTTACACCTATCAGAACAGCTAAGATAAAAAACTCAAGTGACAACACTTGCTGGAGAGGATGTGGAGAAAGGGGAACCTTCCTCTATTGCTGGTGGGAATGTGAACTTGTACAACCACTTTGGAAATCAATTTGCCACTTTCTCAGACAATTAGGAATTGTGCTACTTCAAGATCCAGCTATGCCACTCCTAGGCATATATCCAAAGGATGCTCAAGTACACAACAAGGACAATTGCTCAACCATGTTTGTAGCAGAATTATTTGTAATAGCCAGAACCTAGAAACAGCCCAGATGTCCCTCAGATGGACAAATAAATACAGGAATTGTGGTACATTTACAAAATGGAATATTACTCAGTAATTAAAAAGACGGAAATCATGAAATTTGCAGGCAAATGGTGGGACCTAGAAAAGATCATCCTATGTGAGCTATCCCAGAAGCAGAAAGACACACATGGCATATACTCACTTTTAAGTGGACATTAGACATAAAATATAGGATAACCATACTAAAATCTGTATACCTAAAGAAGCTAAGCAAGAAAGAGAACCCTGGGTAAGATGCTCAATCTTTATTCAGAAAGGCAAATAAATGCATAGACATTGGAAGAAGATGAAAATAAGGAACAAGACAGGAGCCTACCACAGAAAGGGTACCCAGAAGGGTATTAAAGTGATGCCGAAACTCATAACCAAACTTTGAGCAGAGTTCAGGGAGTCTTATGAAAGAAGGGGGATATATAAAGATCTGGAAGGGTCTGGAGCTCCACTAAGAAGAACAGCAGAACCAAAAAATCTGGGCCTAGTGATCGTTTCTGAGACTGATACTCCAACCAAGGACCATTCATGGAGATAACCTGGACCCCCTGCACAGAGATAGCCTGAGGAAGCTCATTATCCAAATGGGCTACCTAATATGGGGAGCAGGGGTGTCTCTGACATGAACTCAATGGCTGGCTCTTTGGTCACCTCCCTCTGTGGGGGGGGGGGCAGCCTAACCGGGCCACAGAGGAAGACTATGAAAGACAGTTCTAATGAGGCCTGATAGGCTGGGGTCAGATAGAAGTGGATGAGGTCCTCCACTATCAGTGGACTGGGGAAGGGGCATGTGAGAAGATGAGGGAAGGAAGGAGTGCCAGATTGGGAGGAGATTAGGGTGGGGCTATAGCTGAGATACAACATGAACAAATTGTAATAAATAAAAATTATATTAAAAATAAATTTACCAAAATAAGTCTCTTTTGACAGTTCAAAACTCGGTGGTAAAGTGCTTACCACACAATTATTAGGGGCTAAATTTGTGCATTAACATCCACAAAAGAAGTTAGGCATGGTGGCTGGATTGCATCTGTAACCAGAGCATTCAGACATCGAGACTAGAGGGTTTCAAGGGTCTTGTGGGTCACCCAGTCTAGTTGAAATGGCAACTTCTTGGTTCAGTGAGAAATCCTGACTCAAATACTATGGTGAAGATCTGTAGTAGCAACAAATCAAGTAATCCAATTTACAAATGGGTACAGAGCTAAACAGAGAATTCTCAATAGAGGAATATTGAATGGCCTAAAAACACTGAAAGAAATGCTCAACATCCTTAATCATCAGGGAACTTCAAATCAAAACGACCCTGAAATTTTACCTTACACCCATTACAATGGCTAAGATAAAAAAAAAAAAAAAAAAAAAAAAAAAAAAAAAAAAAAAAAAAAAAACTCAAGTGATGACACATGATGGAGAGGATGTGGAGAAAGGGGAACCTTTCTCCATTGCTGGTGGGAATATAAAATTTTATAACCACTTTGGAAATCAATCTGGCACTTTCTCAGACAATTAAGAATAGTGATTCCTCAAGATCCAGCTATACCACTCTTAGACATATATCCAAAATATGCTGAAGTAAACAAGGACATTTGTTCAACCATGTTTATAGCAGCTTTATTTGTAATAGCCAGAACCTGGAAAAAAAACCCAGATGTCCCTCAATTGAGGAATGGATACAGAAACTGTGGTACATTTACATAATGGAATATTACTCAGTAATTAAAAACAAGGAAATCATGAAATTTGGAGGTAAATGGTGGGATGTAGAAAAGATCATCTTGAGTGAGTTAGCCCAGAAGCAGAAAGACACACAGAGTATATACTCACTTGTAAGCTGATACTATACTTATAAGATAGGATAAACATATTAAATCTGTAAACCTAAAGAAGCTAAGCAAGAAGAGGTTCTAGGGTAAGATGATCAATCGTCACTTAGAAAGACAAATGGGATGGACATTGGAAGTAGGAAAAAATAAGAAACAGAACAGTAGCCTACCATAGAGGGCATCTGAAAGAGTCTACCTAGCAGATGCTGAGACTCATAACCAAACCTTGGACAGAGTGAAAGAAGGGGGAGTTAGGAAGACCTGGAGAGGATGGGAGCACCACAAGGCCCAAATATATCTGGACACAGGGGTCTTTTATGAGACTGTATCTCCAACCATAGACCATGCATGGATATTACCTAGAACCCCTGTTTGGATGTCACTCATGTCAGCTCAGCATCCAAGTGGGTTACCTAGTAAGGGGAACAGGGCCTGTCTCTGACATGAACTCTGTGGCAGGCACTGTGACCTCTCACCACCCCCGAGGCAGGAGTAGCCTTGGTAGGCCACAGAGGAGGACATTGCAGCCAGTCCTGATGAGACTTGTTAAACTACGGTCAGATGCAAGGGGAGGAAGACCTCCTCTACCAGTGGACTTAGAGAGGGGCAGAGAGGAGAAGAGGGAGGGAGGGATTGGGAGGGAATGAGGGAGTGGGCTACTGTTGGGACACAAAGTAAATAACCTGTAATTAATATAAAAAATAAAAATTACAAAAAAATAAAAAAGAAAATGTCTAAAAAAAGAAAAATTATGTCAAAGATGGAAGTAGAACACTATGCAGCATATTTTTCATGAGTACTAATGATTGGAATAATTTGCAGTTCATAATCTCTAATAGTTCATTAGCATTTGAGGAACCCAGTTATGTCTTCCCTAATTACCATACTGGTATACACTGGAAACCTATTTTTTTTTCTCTTTTTGTAGCTTTCATAAAAACAATTTACCTTTATAGATCCATTTTAATTTACTTTCTTTACAATATAACTTTGTGTTTTCCAATGCAGCTAACCCAAAACCCATCATTCATAGACTGAGACTTCCATTCTTTTGAATCCTCATGTACATCATTCTCTCCATGTCATTTTTTTTTCTTCTGATCTAGGTACTGTATATAGAGTAACAGGCCAAGGGAAAATCACCCTGCCCTTGGCCTGCCCCTGACCTCAGAGACTTGGAAATTCCCACCCTGTGACTCTGTGTTAATGGCCAAAAAATGTTTCATAGTCAATAGTCAAGCTATACTTCTGGTTGTGCTCTACTTTCTCTACTAGATCAGCACCTCTGACTGGCCCTCTGCTATCTCTGTTCCTGTTCAGAGGCAGCCACTATTCTGAGTTTCTCCCCAATAAGTCCCTCGTGTGAAGTTTGTTCTAGGTTATGACTTTGTGGTATTTTCTGGCTCCTTTCAGCAAAGATGCCCTTGCACCAGAAAAACCCTTACACTGGCACTGTGACTTGGATACACTCTCTAGGTGCCTGTGCTCCCTCTTTGGGTATGAGCCACTCTGATATCATGTCTCTCTCCTCTAGTTCGACTGCAATAGAGCAACAAACTAACCTCTGGTTCACCTATCTGTCTTGGCATCCTATTTTGCCAGCAGTGATTTTGTTCAGTGTAATTCCTTCCCTGAGTCTAAGGAAGTGACTGTTGAGCACTCCTCTGGTACTCTTGGAGGTGGAAATACCTGCAGTCATGGTCTTTAAGGTTATTGTTGGCCCACTTCACTGACCCCATCCCCTCATACCCTCAGAACAGCAGTCCTGCTTTTTTAGGCCCAACTGGGCTATTGTGACACTTTCCTGACCCCTTTCCCTTTTCTACCTCCCACTTGGAGCTGCCTGTAATTCCACAGTTTTTCTATGCCCTCATGGCTTTTATGATCCTATGAGACCCCACATCTGTCCATTTCCCATAGGTGAGACCTTGTTTTTGAGCTGGATTTTTCATTGCCTTCTTCTAAGCCTTTGGGTCTAGTTGAAAGCCCTGAAGCACTGAGACTCCTTGGGCTGTTTGCCCTGAACCCCATTGAGTGTGGCGACAACCCCCTAAACAGCTTGGTCTTCATTTGATATTCCCTGAGTCCTGAAAAATCTCTTAACTACAGACTCCTGTGACCCTTTATCTTTACCACACTTATCGACCATGGAAATGGCTTTTCATTGCCCATTGGGATGCCACTTACAAAACCTCCATCCTAGTCACCTAGCACCTGACCTCAAGGACACTAAACTGATTTACTTTTGCAATTGAATTTGGCTTCAATACCCCTTTAGATAACCATCTAAATGGTCACTTAACAGCACCATCGATCCCAATATTTTCTGTAACCTTCAAGACTACTTATAGTGATCTGGAAAATAAAAGGTGATTCCTTACCTTTCCGTTTTGTCTTATCTCTGCCCCAAGTTAGGTCCTGTTCCCTGACCTAACTCTTTCTAGCTATGAAGCCTAAAGTACTTTCAATTCAGCTAATAAGCTTCCTCTTTATGAGCCTCAAACTATACCTTCCTCGCTTCTTCCTTCCTCTTTAGTTTCCTTTTCTCTTTCAAAGAGACAGCTCACCAGAATCAACTCTCTCTGGTGCCCACTTTCATCCTAATGGTAGCCCTTAGTCCTCCTGCTTTTTGCTCCATTTCTGCTATGCAATGCCCTTTACTTCCCCTTACCCAGACGACCCAGCCACAGTTCTCAGTATATATGTCCCTTTATTATTAAGTGATCTTCTTCAAACAAAAAAGTGGTAGGGATCCTGTACTGCTAATTACTCCACCTTTATTAAAGTGTTCTAATGTATCTCCCAACCTTAAACCTTACTCTCTATGACATTTACAGAATTCTTGCCAAAAACTCGGAACAGGTGAGTCTGGGAACAGATGGAACAGACAAACTCCATTAAAATAACTTTGTTCACCCAGTTAGAGCTGAGGTGGTTCTTGACTGGGATCCCAAATAGAAGTATAACACTTGGTGGGGAACATTTATTTAGAGATTAGTTTGTAACTTGTCTTTTAATTGATTTTCTCTAGAACAGTAGATTATGGGAAAAAAAAAGCCAAGAGGTCATCCAGGACAAACATGAAAACCTATTTAATTTCTTAGGTTGACTTATAAAGGTCCTCTTACAATATACCAATATGGGTTCCGAGCCCCCTGATGGAAAACAACTACTCATGATATCACTACTTCTTCTTCCAGAGTTCCCTTGACATTAGGGTCAAACTGAAACACCTAGAGAGGGGACCCCAGACACCAGAGGTGTTATAGTGATGGCCTTCAAGGTGTACTATGGGAGAGATGAAAAAGTCACAAAACAAAAATACTATATATTGGCTAAGGCCTTTCAGCTGGATATAGCAACTGCACAACCTCCCTTCCCAAACCCAAGCCTCTTGGTCCCTGCTTCAAATGCAGTCATAGGGTCCAGGCCTGACTGAGCTCTCATAAACCACTTTGATGGTATCTAAGGTGCCATGAAAAGAAACATTGGCCTTTTGAATACTCCCATATCCCTTGCATCATGGGAACATCAGGCCCAGATTGTCTTTTAGTTGACTTCTTAGGCCTGGCCATGGATGACAGATGGGACCCAGTCTCTCTTGGGCTGATCAGAACAGTATCCAGCATGGAGCTATGCATAGTCTTTTAGGTATCAGGGTGATTCATCTTTATGCTTCTGGACACCAGGACCATTTACTATGTTTTGACAGAGTTTTGAGGACCCCTTCACTTTGTGTTTTCTTCTTGTTGAAGTAGGGGAATAGTCTTACCAACCTTACCAAAATCTGTCAATTATTTGGATATTTATGGGTATCCTATTTACCCCTTCCTTCCTAGTGGTACCTACCTGTTTCATTCCCTTGCTAGAAGAAGACTACCTAAAGTGGGAGTCTCTGTTTCCTGGGATTCCCCTACCTGTTTGGTCTCAGCGTCCATGGTTATTCCCTTTATACTTCTCCATAAAAATCACACAGTTCAATATATTGTTTCTCTTCCTGGCCTTCCAGGTGCATTCCTGAGTATGGGACATCCAAACCTTTTTTAAATAGCCAAATATCATACCGATCTCATTATCTAACTATAAAACCCTTTCACTTTATAGGGTATACATGCCTGGTTCTGTTTCGTTGGAAAGTTTGTCTGTTTGGTGTGTATGTGTGTGTGTGTGTTTGTGTGTGTGTGTGTGTGTGTGTGTGTATGGGTTTGTGTTTTCTGGTATGTATGTAAATCTTGTGCCAAGCATGGGAGCCAAGACATGGGTCAGGCTCAGTTGAATACATGAATGATGGTGGCCACACTATGTATTTTTTTGACTGGTATCTTTTGAGCATGTGAGTTTTATGTGTTTTGTGTTTACTGGCTATGTTTCTGCATTCTCCTCCATTGCCAGCCACTAACCACTACTGCCAGTGCAGCCTGCCATACTTGCTTTGATGGCCAGAGCTCAGAATTCATCTCTGGGTGTTTTGGATACTGGATTGAGTTTAGCATGGATTCAAATGACTTTTGAGTGTGGGTATATTAAAGTTGTTTAATGCTATCATGTTTCATTAGAAAGCTGTCTCTGGAGTTGTGTTGTGACTCTACCTCCTCTAGACTCAAATCTTCTTTGTTCCTTGTCAAGCGGAATGTGTAACTGTGACAGTGAAAGAAAAGCAAAATAAAACAAAACTATTTAAAGGAACTTGTTTTGCAATAACTTCTCTCAGTAATAACTACTCTTTGGTAAAATTTTAGATGGACAATGTAAAATATTAAGTAAGATCTGAAGATCTGAAGCAGATTTCGCCTCAGCTGGCAGACTCCATCCAATATCAGCTGTGGATTATAAGCTGCACCAATGGCTATGGGCCCTGGACTTGTTGAAAGCTGATGTGAACCATTCCAGCCAATGTGATTGCTCTCTGTCTGTTTTCCTAGGTCAGTGAACCAGATATTTCTGATGCAAACCCATTATCTGAATGCCATACCAGTCTTTTACTATGTTCTAGTCTTCCTGTGCCCTAACAATGGCTTCCTAATTTCTGGAAGAAACAATTATAGAAGAGAATACATTGCCTCTTATCCTCTACAAAAGGCTGTAATGTTAGACCAGACAATGGCTACCTATATTGGCTATTAGAATTCCAGGAAAAGTGGCTGGTAAAAGTAAATAGACACACACGGTATATACTCACTCATATAAACATATAACATAGAATAAACCCACTAAAATCTGTACATCTAAACATACTAAGCAAAAGAGAGGACCCTAACTAAAATGTTCAATCCCCATCCTGAAAGGCAAAGAGGATGGACATCAGAAGAAAAGGAAAACAGGGAACAACCTAGGAACCTGCTATAGAGGGCCTCTGAAAGCCAGAAGAAGAAAACAGGAAACAACCTCAGAACCTGCCACAGAGGGCCTCTGAAAGCCTCTGCCATGCAGACTGTCAAAGCAGATGCTGAGCCTGATGGCCAACTGACAGGCAGAGTGAATGGAATTTTATGTAAGAAGTGGGAAATAGTAAGAGCTGGAGAGGACAGGAACTCCACAAGGAGAGCAACAGAACAAGAAAATTTGAACACAGGGAACTTCCCAGAGACTCATACTCCAACCAAGGACTATTCATGGAGATAACCTAGAACCCTGACAATGCAGCCACTTCTGATGAGAACTGATAGACTAAGATCAGAAAGAAGGAGAGGAGGACCTCCCCAATCAGTGGACATGAGGACGGGCATGCATGCAGAAAGGAGGGGGAGGGTGGGACTGGGAAGGGAGGAGGGAGGAGCTTATGGGGGATACAAAATGAATAAAGTGTAATTAATAAAAATTAAAAAAAAGATTCCCTGCAAAAGAAAGTAAATAGACCCAAATCTATGAACAAGTAGATTCATTAATTAAAATAATTCTACAATCTACACGACCTGCTTTATGCAAGACAAGGAGGTTATTGTGTTGCTTTAAGAATAAGTCTCCTTTCAGACCAACAGAGTCAAAAATACTGAGCCCTGGGGACCATGTTCCTGATTCCAAGGACCATGCATGGAGAGGACCTAAACCACTCCTCAGATGCAGGCCATAGACTCAATAACCAAGTGGGTTACCTAGGAAGGGGAGCAGGGGCAGTCTCTGATATTAACTCAGTGGCAGGTTCCCTGATCACCTTTCCCTGAAGGGTGCAGCCTTGGCAGGACACAGAGGAAGACAGTGCAACCAGTCCTGATGAGACCTAATAGGCTAGGGTCAGAGAGAGGAGGAGGAGGAGGAGGAGGAGGTTCTCCTCTATCAGTGGACTAGGGGGGGGCAGAGGGGGAGAAGAGAGAGGACAGGTGGGACTTAGAGGAGACGAGGGAGGGGTCCCACAGTCAAGAATACAAATTGAATAAATTATAATAAAGAAAGAAGGGGAAATTAATATGACGAGGAGAGGACAGGAGCTCCACAAGGACCAAATATATCTGGGCACAGGAGTCTTTTATGAGACTGTTTCTCCAGCCAAGGGCCATGCATGGATATAACCTAGGACCTCTGCTCGGATATAGCCCATGGTAGCTCAGTATCCAAGTAGGTACCCTAATAAGGGGAACAGGGACTGTATCTGACATGAACTCAATGGCAGGCTCTTTGAAACCCCCCCATGGGAGGATCAGCCCTGCTAGGCCACAGAGAAGGACTTTGCAGCCAGTCCTGAAAATACCTGATAAACCAAGATCAGATGAAAGGGGAGGAAGTCCTCCCCTTTCAGTAGATAAGGAAAGGGGCAGGGAGGAGATGAGGGAGGGAGGGTGGGATTGGAAGGAAAGAGAGATAGGGATACAGCAGGGATACAAAGTTAACAAACTGTAACTAATATTAAAAAATAATAAAAATAATACTAAAAAGAAAAAAAAACGAATAAGTCTCCTTTATATGCAAACCAATTGAAAACCATTAGAGAAAACTGGTGAGGATTAGATCCACTAACAAAGAAGGAGAGCCTTTGCCTATTCCTCAGCGAGTAATGTTGTTTCTATGTCAACCAATGGGTATGATAAAAGACAAAATCTGACAACTCCAGATGGATCTCCAAAAAACATAAGGAACAGCTCAATTCCTCTGGCCTGTGCATTGTTGACAGTTGAATATAGACTGGAATACTGTTTTCATAATTCCCTTTCTCTTCGTTTTCCTAATCCAACTAATTGCACGCTGTTTTATAAATTCTCCATATTTATTCAACAACAAATTCAAAAGATCTCTAGTCAGACCTTTAATCAGTTGTTATTACAGCATTAACAGCCCATGGCTACAGAACCAGAAGCCCACGAATTTTTTTCTTATTTATCTTTATTAATTACAGTTTATTCATTTTGTATCCCAGCTGTAGCCCCCTCCCTAGACCCCTCTCAATCTGTCCCTCCCTCCATCTTCTCCACCCATACCCTTCCCCCAGTCCACTGATATGGGAGGTCCTCTTCCTCTTTAATCTGATGCTAGTCTATCAGATCTCATGAGGAGTGGCTTCATTGTCTTCCTCTGTGGCCTGGTAAGGCTGCACCCCCATGAGGAGAGGTGATCAAAAAGCAGGCCCATCCGTTTATGTCAGAGAGAGTCCCTATTCCTATTATTAAGAAACCCACTTGAACACTGAGCTGCCATGGGCTACATCTGTGCAGGGGTTTTAGGTTATCTCCATGAATGGTCCTTGGTTAGAGTATCGGTCTCAGAAAACACCCCTGTGTCCAGATTTTTTGGTTCTGTTGTTCTCCTTGTGGAGCTCCTGTTCCCTCCGGGTCTTTCTATCTCCCCCTTCTTTCATAAGATTCGCTGCACTCTGTCCAAAGTTGGGTATGAGTCTCAGTATCTGCTTTAATACCCTGCTGAATAGAGTCTTTCAGAGGCCTTCTGTGGTAGGCTCCTGTCCTGTTCCCTGTTTTCCCCCTCTTTTGATGTCCATCCTCTTTGCCTTTCTGAATGATACACAGTATCCTCCTTCTTGACTAGTTTATACCGTGGTGGTGAAGATCAAGCTTGCTCCAATAACTTTGATCCTCTTATACAGCAAAAAGTAGTTTAAAATTAAAGTTGCCCTCCTTCCTTACCCCTGGTTATTTATCAGTAGTAACAATAATGTAAATCAATAGGAATATTGGGCAATGGGCCAAGGGAAAATCACCCTGGCCCTAGCCTGCCCCAGATCTTAGAGACTTCGAAATCCTTGCTAACTCAGCATTAATATCAGCAATCAGAGGCATCAGGCATTATGGTTTTCTCCCCAATAAATCTCTTCTGTGAAGATTTTTAGATGGTGTGACTTTCTGGTATTCCTTAGTGTTCAATTGCTAAGATACCCTGTGCCAGAAAAAAAAACAACAACAACAAAATTACATTGTATGTTTCAATATTGTCTGCTGGATTCTTAGGTTCTGTGAATGCAGAACTTCATTCAGAGTTATGCCCTCTCTTTTTCATTCTACTTGGATGAAAAAAAACCACATCTATTCAAATACCTGTTGTTGTGTGGCAGACTTTTCCTGTGGTGGCACTACATGTGTCCACTTACCCAAAATAGAGAGCCTATGACAGAACAAAATACATGTAACACCAAACTCCAATTTGGTAAATCAATGAATTTTATTGGGGTTACTTACAGGAATTATGGGTAAAGGGTTATCTATATGAGCAGAAATGATTCAAAGTCAGCTGCATCATCAAACTCCATCACAGCATAGGTGACAGCTCTCAAAAGCTGGAAACTTAGAGCACACTGCTAAGTTTGTGGGCAGCTAATCAAGTGGAAGAATGTTCCTTACAAATGGACGCCTTGGTCTAAACCTCTTCTAGGCAGTGAGGCTGGTTTATGCTTCTTCTAGACAAATATTCTTATTGCAGTCTTTTCAGCTTGGATTGTTTGAGGGTCTTCCTCATAGATTATCTTCTCTTAAAAGTGACTCTCAAAAATATTTATTTTTTACTTTTGTGGGTGAGACTTCTAAAGAACCTGCTCAGTTTCAGAGAATTCCTGATGCTATTTTGAGTTGTTTACCTTTTGTCTTATATTTCTTTCTACCCAGATGGAATGTTTCAATCTTCATGGAAACTGCTTTACAACACCCTTTCCTATAAGGTGTTCCCAAAATACTGATGTCAACAGGTTACATTTATATAGAAGAAGTCAGGACTAAATAATTATTTTCAAATGGCTAAATGTAAGGGACTTTGTCTACACAATTTTTACACCCACCAACATGAAGGATTTTGGTCAATGGGAATAGGAGTCAAATTGAGTGGGAAATGGTTTTCAGCAGAAAAATGAAATTGAGCAAGTTCTTTGTTTATAAGTTTCAGACTTCTCATCTGTAAAAACAGTGGGTTGAATTGATGAGCATTAAGATGCTTTTCAGCTATCAAATTCCTTGATTCACTCAATGATTAATTCACTTCTAGACTTACATCATGTGTGTGTGTGTGTGTGTGTGCGTACCTTTTACTATTTGTAAACTCATCTTTTTCAAGCCTCCAAAAATGAAGGAATACAAGATTGGTGAGATTCTAAGAAACATTTCCAAGGTCATTTAATGAGTTACTAAACAAAGTTGGTTTGGGTTCAAGATTTTTTATGGTACTGTAAGCAATGATTGTTTGTGGCAACAATGCAGCTACTTTTAATCACTCAGTTATCATTTTCTGACATTTTAAAGTATGCGGTTGGAAAATAAATGTATTTTTCTTAAAATGCATTCCACATGAATGAGTACCATAAAGCCATGACAAGTAATGTCATAAGACATTGTGTTTTTGCAATAGTCTTCTCTAGTTAATGAAGGTATAAAATGCCTTCACTACAGTTATCAAATTTTGGCTCTTTTAGTCTGCTTGTGGAGCTCCTGTCCCCTCCAGGTCTTTCTATCTCCACCTTCTTTCATAAGACTTCCTGCACTCTGCCAAATTTTGGTTATGAGTCTCAGCATCTGCTTTGATACTCTGCAGGATAGAGTCTTTCAGAGGCCCTCTGTGGTAGGCTCCTGTCCTATTCCCTGTTTTCCCCATCTTCTGATGTCCATCCTCTTTGCTGTTCTGAATGAGTATTGAGCATCTTACCCAGAGTTCTCCTTCTTGATTATCTTCATTAGTTGTAAAGATTTTAGTATGTTTATCCTATATTACATATCTAATATCCACTTATGCGTGAGAATATATCCCGTGTGTCTTCTGCTTCTGGGATACCTCACTGAGGATGATTTTTTCTAGTTCTCATCATTTGCTTGCAAATTCCATGATTTCCTTGTTTCTAAATTGCTGAGTAGTAGTCCATTGTGTAAATGTACCACAATTTCTATATCCATTCTTCTACTGAGGGACATACGGGGTATTTCTAGCTTCTGGCTATTGCAAATAAAGCTGCTACAAACTTGGTCCTTGTTGTATACTTGAGCATTTATTAGATATATGCCTAGGAGTGGTATAGCTGGATCTTGAGGTAGCATTATTCTTATTTGTCTGAGGATGTTCCAGATAGACTTCCAAAGTAGTTGTACTAGTTTACATTCCCACCAGCAATGGAGGATGGTTCCCCTTTCTCCACATCCCCTCCAGCATGTATTGTCATTTGAGTTTTTGATCTTAACCACACTAGTGTGAGTAAGGTGAAATTTTAGGGTCATTTTGATTTGCATTTCCCTGATGACTAAGGATGTTGAACATTGCTTTAAGTGTTTCTTTGCCATTTGATATTCCTCTGTTGAGAATTCTCTGTTTAGCTCTGTATCCAATTTTTAAATTTGATTATTTGATTTTTGCTGTTTAACTTCTTGAATTCTTTATATATTCTAGATATTGGCCCTCTATTACATACGTTGTTGGTTAAGATCTTTTCCCAATCTGTAGGCAGTTGTTTTGTTCTGATGACAGTGAACTTTACTTTAGAGAAGCTTTTCAGTTTCATGAGGTCCCATTTATTGATTGTTGTTCTTCGAACCTGTGCTGTTGTTCTGTTCAGGAAGTTGTCTAATGTGCCAATGAGGTCAAGGATCATCCCCAATTTTTCTTATAACAGACTTAGTGTGTTTGGTTCTATGTTGAGTTCTTTGATCCACTCAATTAGTCTAGCATCATTCTTGAAGATGCTATCTTTTTTCCGTTGCATGATTTTGGCCAATCTCCCTTATGAACATTGATGGAAAAATACTCAACAAAATACTTGCAAACCTAATACAGGAACACATCAAAGATATCCACTATGACCAAGAAGGCTTCAACCCAGGTATGCAGGGGTGGTTCAATATACTGAAATCTATCAATGTGATCCACCATATTAACAAACTGAAAGAAAAAGACCACATGATAATCCCCTTAGATGCTGAAAAAGCATTTGACAAAATCCAACATCCATTCATGTTTAAAGACCTGGAGAGATCATGGATACAAGACACGTACCTAAACATAGTAAATGCAATATACAGCAAGCCTATAGCCAACATCAAACTAAATGGACAGAAACTTAAAGCGATCCCACTGAAATCAGGGACAAGGCAAGGCTGCCCACTCTCTCCATATCTCTTCAACATAGTGCTGGAAGTCCTTGCTAGAGCAATAAGACATTTAAAGGAGATCAAGAGGATACAAATTGGAAAGGAAGAAGTCAAATTATCACTATTTGCAGATGATATAATAGTATACCTGAGTTATCCACTCAGACTTTAGTTTTGTGCAGGCTGATAAGTATGGATTTGTTTGTATTTTTCTACATGTGAAAATACCCAATTTTGCATACAGTACGGCTACTGATTTTTGAGTCAATTTGTATCCAGCCACTTTGCTGAAGATGTTTATCAGGTGTAGGACTTCCCTGGTAGAATTTTTGGGGTCACTCATGTATATTATATCATCTGCAAAAAGTGATAGTTTGACTTCTTCCTTTCCAAATTGTATCCCCTTGACCTCCTTTAATTGTCTTATTGCTCTAGCAAGGACTTCCAGAACTATGTTGAAGAGATATGGAGAGAGTAGACAGCTTTGCCTTGTCCCTGATTTCAGTGGAATTGACTTAAATTTCTCTCTGTTTGGCTTGATGTTGGCTCTAGGCTCGCTCTATGATCTCTCCAAGACTTTAAACATGAATGGGTTTTGGATTTCATCAAATCCTTTTTCAGCATCTAAGGAGATTATCATGTGTTTTATTTTTTCTTTCAGTTTGTTTATATGGTGGATTACATTGATGGATATCTGTATATTGAAACACCCCTGCATACCTAGGATGAAGCCTGCTTGGTCATAGCAGATGATATCTTTTGTAAAGTTTGAAGAGAATTGGATTTAGCGCTTCTTTAAAGGTCTTGTAGAATTCTGAGCTGAAAACATCTTGCCCTGTGTTGGTTTTTTTTTTTTTTTTTTTTTTTTTTTGTGGAAGAGAGTCTTTTGATTACTGCTTCTATTTCCTTTGGGAGATATAGGACTATTTAATATATTTACCTGATCTTGTTTTAATTTTACTAAGAATCTATCAAGAAAATTGTCCATTTCATTTTGATTTTCCAATTTTGTCACATTAGGCTTTTGTAGTAAGACCTACTGATTGTTTGGATTTCCTCAGTGTCTGTTGTTTTGTCCCCCTTTTCGTTTTTAATTTTGCTGATTTGGATAGTTTCTCTCTGCCTTTTAGTTAGTTTGGCTAAGGGTTTGTCTATCTTGTTGTTATTCTCAAAGAACTAGCTCTTGTTGATTTTTTGAATAATTCTCTTTGTTTCTAATTTATTGATTTCAGCTCTGAGTTTGATTATTTCCAGTTGTCCACTTCTCTTGGGTATGTCTGTCTGCCCTTTTTTCTAGGGTGTTTAGGTGTGTCATTAATTTGCTTATAAGGATGTCTCAAATGTCTTTCTGGAGGCACTTAGTGTTATGAACTTTCCTCTTAGCACCCTTTTCATTGTATCCCATAAATTTGGGTAAGTTGTGCCTTCATTTTCATTGATTTCTAGGAATTTTCTAATTTCTTTTTTTCATCTCTTCCCTCACCAAACTATCATTTAGTAGAGAGTTCTATAGTTTCCATGTGTATGTAGGTTTTTTGTAATTTCAGTTGTTGTTGAAGTCTAATTTTAGGCCATGGTGGTCTGAAAATATACAAGGAAATATTTGTATCTAATTGTATCTAATGAGGCTTGCTTTGTGCCCGACTATATAGTAAAATTTTGAGAAGATTCTGTGAGGTGCTGAAAAGAAGATATACTCTTTTGCATTTGGCTAAAACGTTTTGTAGATATCTGTTAAGTCCATTAGATTTAGGACCTCTATAAGTGCCATTATTTCCCTATTTAGCTTCTGTCTAGATGACGTGTTCCTTGGTGAGAGTGGAGTGTTGAAGAATTCCATTATTAAGGTGTTGGGATCAATGTATTATTTCATAATGTTTCATTGAGAAATGCAGGTGCTCTTGTGTTTGGGTTATAGATGGTTAGGATTGTGATTTCCTTCTGGTGGATTTTTCCTTTGATGAGAATGAAGTGCTCATCCTCATCTTTTTTGATTAATTTTGGTTGAAAGTTTATTTGGTTAAATATTAGGATAGCTACTCCAGCTTGTTTTCTGGGTCTGTTTACCTCAGAGTAAAAGGCTGGAAAAAGGCTTTTCTAGTAGAGTTTATTTTTGTTGCAGAGGTGCGTTTCTTGGATGCAGCAGAATGTTTCCGCACCCCTTCTGTTAGTTTGTGTCTTTTTATTGGAGAGTTGAGTCAGTTGATGCTGATAGATAATAGTGACCAATGAATGTTAGTTCCTTTTATTGTGGTGTTGATGGTGTAATTATTAATTGTTTTCTTTCAGGTTTTTTGTTGTTGTTGTTGTGAAGTAATCTATATCCTGTGTAGTTGATTTTGTTAGATTAGAGTTTTCCTTATAGTATCTTCTGTAGGGCTGGGTTTCTGTGTAGATATTTTTTTAATTTATTTTTTCATGGAATATTTTGTTTTTTCCATCTATGTTGATTGAAAGCTCTGCTGGGTATGTAGTCTAGGATGGCATCTGTGGTCTCTTAGATTTTGCATAACATCTGCCCAGACCCTTCTTGCTATTGTAGTTTCTGTTGAGAAGTCTGGTGTGATTCTGATAGGTCTAGCTTTATTATATGTTATTGGGCCTTTTCCCTTGCTGCTCTTATTACTTTTTTCCTGTGTTCTGTAGATTTTGTGTTTTGACTATTTTGTGACATGTGGAGTTTCCTTTCTGGTCTAGTCTATATGGTGTTCTGTAGGTCTCATGTTTATGGACATCTCTTTCTTTATGTTGAGAACATTTTATTCTATGACTTTCTTGAAAATATTTTCTGGACCTTGGAGCTTGGAATCTTCTTTTTCATCAATTCCTATTATTCGTAGATTTTGTCTTTTCTTGGCGTCCTTGATTTCTTGTGTTTGCAATTTTTCTGATTTTACTTTTTCATTAAGAGAAATGTCAATTTCTGAAACTGTATCTTCAGAGTGTTAGAGTCTCTCTTCTATCTCTTGTATTCTGTTGGTGATGTTTTCCTTTGTGGTTCCTGATCTTTTCTCTAAGTCTCCCAGCTCCAGGATTTTTTCAGTTTGTGTTTTTTTTTTATTAATTTTAATTCTATTTTCATGTCTTGCACCATTTCCTCCATCAGTTTGAATGTGTATTCTTGTCTTTCCATGACGGTCACTGTTTTTTATTTGTTTCCTTTTTATGTGCCTCTATTTTTATGGCTATATTTTCCTGTATTTCTTTGAGAGCTTTGTTTGTTTCTTCTTTATATGCCTCTTATAAGTCGGTAAGCATAGCTTTGTAATCATTTTCCTGTTTTTCTGATGAATTAAAATATCCATTGTTTTTGTGGGTAGCTGTTGAAGCCATTATGTCCCGATTTTAGGTGGATGTGTTCTTATGTGGACCTCTAGCCATTTTATTTTCTTATTAATTACATGTTATTCACTTTGTATTTCCCCATAAGCCCTTCCTTCCTCCCCTCCCGATCCAACAGTCCCTCCCCTTTCTTCATGGATGTCCCTCCCCCTGAGGGAGAAGCAGCCTTACCAGGCCACAGAAGATGACAATGCAGCCACTCCTGATGAGATCTGATAGACTAAGATCAGAAGGAAGGAGAGGAGGACCTCCCCTATCAGTGGATTTGGGGAGGGGCATGCGTCTAGCCATCTTATTATCCTTAATCTTTTCTGTTTGTTCCTGGAGTCTGTACCTCTGACTGGGTCTGTCTTTCTCTGGTGTCTGGAGTATTCTTCAGGAAGATGTGAGAGGTCCACCAGTGTGAGAGTGGATGTTAAGCTAAGCTGTAGATAAGGGAGGAAAGTTGCAGGCACAAGTGTACAAGTGCAGCCAACCAAGTCTGAGTGGACAAGTGAGGGAGTGTATGTGGAAGTCTGCCTTGAGGGACAGGGTGCTAGAGCATGTAGATGCCTGGAAGGCAAGGGTGAAGCTTAAGCGCAGAAGGGGGGTGCTGGTGTTGTTTGCTGGTGTAATGTGCATGTGCTGGTGCCCTGAATACCTCACTGGCTTACAGGCCAGTTTTAATGTCCTTTTTGGTATTCACATCTGTCTGGGATCTAGGAATTGTTTTCCTGGACTCCACTGTTAGACCTACAGACAAGCTTTAAATGTTCTGAACACTGTCAAAAGGGTCCTTGTGTTACCGACATTAGGGTGTGCGGGTTGGAGGGATCTGATTTTTGGCTGCTAGTGTAGAGAGACCCTGGTCTGAGGCTCTGCACTCACCCACTTGAAGGCTCTGTCACTAGCTTACAGGCCTAATCAGAAAACACAGGATTTCCTCCTGTTCTCTAGTGTCTGATTTGGACCCTCAAAGGCAAATGAAAATGTAGGAGATCTGTCAGCTCAGTGGTGTCTACTATTGCCTGCCGGGAGAGAGACCTGTACTTGGGTCAGCTGTTTCTGCTGACTGTCACTGAGCACAAAGACTCTTGCTTGAGCTAGATACAGCTGTAGCTGCACTGACCTGGGATGCCCATACAGCCGCTTGTAGCAGTGCTGACCTGGGAGACCCTTATTGATGCTGCTTCTGCTATGTCAGTCCCTGAGCACAGAAGCTCCTGTTTGGGGCAACCAGTGCTGCCTCTGCAGAGCAGGTAGGCCCTTATTTTGGGCAAGAGGAAGTACAGGGCAGTTGAATATTCGCCAACCTCAGTCCCCCGAGTCATCCACAGGTGACCTGGATCCAAATTGTCTCAGCTCTCAGGAAGCCTCAAAGTAGTTGTTCTGGCTTCAGCTTCCCCTCCACTCACCAATTTCAGAGTTTCAGTTCTTGGGCCCTTCAGATATGGTATGTGCTGGTCACAGCCATTTTGGACTCCCCCCAATTTCTTTTTTCATTGTCTTAAAGTATTCATTGTACAACTCTTTCACTTCCTTGGTTATAATCATTCTTATGAAAGAATTGTTTCCCTAATTTCTTTCTTATTACATTTTTCATTTGATGATAGAAAAGCCATTGGCTTTGTGTGTCAATTTTACAATTAGAAATGTGTTTATTAACTGTAAGAATTTTCTGAGTCTTTAGAGTCTTATATATGGAATCATGTAATCTTCAAATAAGGGTATTTGAATTCTTCTTTTCATATTTGCATGCCCTTTATCTCCTTAACTTATCTTATTGCTAATGCTAAGAATGAAAGTACCATATTGAAGAGAAAAGGGAAAAGTGAGTATTTGTATGTTTTCCTGATTTGGAGTTGGCAATCGCTCATGAACAGCTATGGTGCTCAAACAGTCTGAATGGGGGTGGTGCTGGAAGAGGAGTGTAGACACCCTGTCAGAGTCTGGGCTACATACATTGGCTAGACAGTCCATGGCAATGACTTGGACGGTAATCTGATGAGTCTTAAATGTAAAGAGAAGGTCGAGGAAGACGTGGGGTTCCCAGACAAGCAGAATCAGTGCTTGACAACGTGAATTGAGCTGGGATGGTGAGTACAGGGAGCTTACTTCACTTGTGTGCTTTTCTTTTTCTTTTTTTTTCTTCTTCTTCTTTCTCAACCTCCTCCTCACCCTTCATCTCCTCCTTTTCCTCCTCCTCAAAATGATAGCCATTGCAACAAAATCTTGGTTAAGTTTTAGTTTGCATGTTCTTAATGGCTAAAGGTGTTGAACATTATTTCTTGTATTTATTCATCATCTTAATTAACCTTTTGAATAATATCTGTTCATTTTATTTGCTTCTTTTATGGTTGAATTCATTTTCTGTTCTTGAGTTTTAAATTTCTTTTTGTAATATATAATATATTTTATATATAATATATAATAATTGGCAGAGATTTCTCTCCCATTTTGTCAGCTATCTGTTCACTCACTATCATTTTCGTCACTCCATTGAAGATTTTTTATTTCATGCAATACTGTTTTTCAGTTCTTAGAATTAGTTTCCTGAGCTATTGAAGCACTTTCCAGAAAGCCCTTGCCTATACTTATGTCTTGAAGTATTTTCCCTGGTTTTCTATAGCAATTAGGTAGAAATGGCTACATATCAAATATAATTGACAAATTCCATCCAATCCACAAAAAAATCCAAATATGTTACAGAAACATGGAGGAAAAAACAGTTTCATATGAAAGCACAAGAGACCCCTAATATTCAAAGCAATTATGGCGGTTTTAATGAGAAATGTCCCACATAGGCTCTAGCATTTGAATGCTTGGATCCCAGTTGGTGTTGCTTTTTAGGTAGGTTTACATGCAATATGCTTGCTGGAAGAAGTACATCACTGGGAGCAACTTTTGGGAGTATATAGCCAAGGCGAGATTCCAGTTCATTCTCTTTGTTTTGTGCTTGGATTTGAAGACATGAGCTCTTAGCTTCCTGCTGCTGCACTTAGTACTTATTGATATGCCTTCTTCCATGATAAACTTTCATCATTCTGAAATTGTAATCCAAAATAAATTGTTTTCTATATCTCACTTTTCATATTTTTATCACAACAGAAAAGTAACTAATGCAGTAATTCTGAGCAAAAAAAAAATCAATAATGCTAAGAGGAATGACTATGCTTTATTTCAAGTTATGCCTTAGAGTTACAATAATCAAAATTTTGTTGCATTAGCAGAACACAAACAAACATGTATACCAGTGGGATAGAATAGATGTTATAGACATAAAATTACATACTTAGAGCCATCTAATATATTTACAAAAATGTTAAAATATTCTTTAGAATGAAGATAATCTCTTCAATATGTAGTTCTTGGAAAACAGGATATCCACACATAGAGAAATGAAACATTATCCCTGTCTTTTATTATGGAGAGTCAATGCAAAATGAGTTGAAGACATTAATGTAAGTAGTTCATCTCAGTGAAGGTTCCCTTTGAGAGACAATTCATGTAAACATCATGTAAACAAGAAACACATAGCTTGTTGGATCCAAGTGTGGATTGTAGAAGTCAACACTGCATCAAACAGAAGGCAATTAGGATCATTCTGTTAAGTGAAATGGTGATCCAGAAAGACAGTCTATCTACCGGTTTTCTCCCACGTGTCAAACTGAGAAAAAAAAAATGAACCAGCATACTTATACTGCTTGCATAGTATTTATTATAATTTATTCAAATGAAATGTATTAACTCTCATGCGGATTGTATATCTTCTCTCCAATAAGTCTCCTATAGTCCATCTCATCTGTCTTAGATGGAACTGATTATTTGTTTCTATATTAACTAGTAAAAGCTTATTTTATTTCTTAAAAAGAAAGAATTGAGACTGTAATTACCCAATGCTTATTTTTCCAACATTATTTTGTTTTTCCTAAGACTTAGTTTTCCTTTTCTACTGTATTCAGTCACTCTTCCCAGAGAACCACTAACTTCCTTGTTTGAGTTGTCTCTTTTTTTTTTTTTTTTTGGTATTGAAAAGAAAAATTTTGGAATAAATTTGTTATTGGAATATTTGTTGCAACCCCTAGTTACAGGGACTAAAGTTCTTTGTCCCTTTACCTGTGCCCTCTGTGATAGTAAATGTCCATTAAAGGTGTAGGAGTAAATTAAACAGCTCCCCTAATATTCTGAGAGCCTCATCATTGATTTCTAATTAATTGATCAAATCGCCAAATCCCAAATGCTTAGCCAAATATCCTGGTTTGACTTCATCTTCCTGAAGCAAATATCTTGATTAAGAATCTGATAAATATTTTAGTTTTAATCTGTAACATATCAGTCAAGAAAATGACATGACAATAATGTGCTTATATTACTGACATTTTGGTTCAAAGTGCATCCTATCCAGGTTCTCATGACAAATCATCAGCTAATTGTCCCCATAACAGTTTCAATAGGTAGGTAGTGCTGTGAAGAGGAAACAATAAGATGTCATTTCATGCCTATAGCACAGACGATTTCCAGTCTATTTCAGTTTCAATTATATAAAGGATCACTTCTGACTTCACTGCATGCTCAGCCGCATTCTTTTCTCTAGAACATTAGGACAGCTTGGGACATGTGCCAAGACAGTCAGGGTTAAGATTTAGGCCATGTGTAGGAGGCAGTATTTGCAAAAATAAAATAATACTAGAATGAAAGTCAAGACACTGATGTTGATTTCAATGTTCATAACCTCCCATTTGTGTTTCCTATAACTAATTACTAATCCTTCTTCTGAGTTCTCTTGTAGTGAAAATCATGAAATTTCACTTTGCTTTACCTCCCTTATGAGCTGCACGGATCAAATAAAAGGTGAAATGATGCATATAAAATAGTACCTTTATGCTCACAAAATCTAGACCTCGAGCTCCATATGCATGCATCTTAAGTTAAAATTAATAAAGTACTGATGAATCTGAAATCATCCACAAAAAAATTCTGTTTGAATCTATAGACAATGACTTAAAATAATCTGGTTATTATCCCAGAACAGTCATAAAATGACCAGACTGATTTCTCAAAGGAAAACTTAATTCCCTAAAGATGAAGATGTGCCAACAACTCTGTTTCCTCTAATTTATTTATCTGTTTCTCCCATAGGCATTTGTCCTAGTTGTATATCCCCAAAGTGATTTCATAAGACATGCATCTTTTCACACACACACACACACACACACACACACACACACACACACACACACGTGCATACATGCACAAAAATTCTAGACTGGCATGTAAGATACTATAGTAGTTTGTTGAAATTCTATGTACCATTGTACCAAAATACTCTTTGTAGCATCACTTCAATCTTACGGTCATTGCATACTGCTTAATATTATTGCTAGAAGAGGGTAGCACATTTTGAAAAGATTTCACTTCTTTCTTCTGTGTCAAATATTCAACAATACAAACACTGTAGCTAAGCTCATGTATATCACTTGAAAAATGGAAATTTTGTACTACCTTTGTAGTTGGGTTATTTTAGAGGAAAGAATCTTGAGTCCACAAAGTTGATTTGTTTTTCTTTGCATCTATGGTATGGATTCAAAATTCATAGTTAATTAATTTTAGGATAGTTTTAAACATAAAAATATTTTTTGAAGCAAACCCCCAACTTTATTTCTGCCATTTCGCACATGAATAAGGCACCGGTCCTTACTAGTTCAGTATTCTTGTCCTCCTCCAATCCAAGCAAAGCTTCCCTGGCCTCTAAACATGCTCCTGGAGAATAAAGGGCTCCTGGCCCACACCCTAGTACCTACACACTTTCTTTATTCTTAGAAGAAACCACTTGGAAGACCAAGAAGGAGTGTGGCATGGCTGGAGGACAAGTAGTGTGACACCCACCCCTCAGTAGCTTCTAGCTGAGTACCTTGTGAGTAAAGCAAAAAATGATCATTTGTTGTGGGACTAAAGTTTAAGGCTTCTGTGTAAAGACTGATGCTTTTGTTAAGGCTTCCATCATGTAGACTTGGTAAAAAGCCACTTCTTCTAGTACAACTTAGCAGAAAAACAAAGTGGACTCTGCCTCCTGGAGAACAAGGCTGAATCCCAGGGCTTCAGAACATTGTTAGAGCCAGGCACCATGGATGGAAGGATATTCAGGGTCCTAGTTACAGGGCTTCCAGCTGTGACTTGAGTCCATTCTTGGAGCTATTCCTCAGCTGTAGAACTCCCAGAGGCCTTCATGGTCAGAACTTTGCTCTTGCCCTAAACTCACAAGATCATTTCTCCATACTCAGCATCTTCCAGGGCTAGGTTCCAAGTCAAGAACACACAGACCTTGGGACCCTCTCTATCCCTAGGAAATCTGTAGGGATGGCAGTGTGGTGGGGACAAGAGTGAGGGAGTATCTGAGAGTGGCCAGTGCAGGGGACAGAAGAGAGAGTGATGCCCAGAGAAGCTGAAGATTAGATGACCTAGCTGCTCTGGGCAGAATACACCCTCCTCACTTGGGAAAAGAAATTGACAAGCTCAGTTTCTAGGTACCTCTCTAAAGTGACTTCCAGGTATATAACCTCTTGGAAGCAGAGCAAAACTCTCAAAGGCATCTAGAATACGTAGTGACTGGTCATTTGCTTCTGGAAATAGAGACATAGGTACATTAGGCACATGGCCTAGCTGGAACTGCTCTAGAGAAATGCTATCTACATCTGTTCCAGGTCCTGACCTTGAAGCACCAGCTAACATCTGAGGTAGTTTTGTCAAGTGTCCCCCACTGAACGTGTTCTAAGCAGAATGATTCCATCATTTCTGGCTGTCTACAAGCCCTATAATAATATCATAGCCTTCAGTGCAGCAACCACTGGGTACAGAGCTGCCAGATTCTTCTGACAGTGCCTCCAAAAGTCTCTGTAGATATGATATGGAGGAAAGGTGAGGTTTCTTCCATCACTGTGGGCCTCAAACCTTCTCTGGTGAGAGTCAGTAACACTTCAGCTCTGGTTATACAGCTTGCAGACCCCTGTGATATCTGAGGTACTCAAGTTCCATAACTAGCTAATGTAAACACTGGTGATCCAGAGTGGTATGATGACAGGCTGCCCATGCCAGCAGAATGCAAACCTCTCATAATGCATCAGTGATGAGTAGTCATAGGGTTCTAAAATATTACTATTCTAAGACTTGATGAAGTTGATTTCAAAGTCTGGAAAAAATTCTTTCCAATCTACAAGGCTGTAGCAACCTCAATCTTCCCATGAATGCTCATGCCAGAAGCTGAGCAGATGCATGAGCATATGTAAAGGAATGCCCCAACCCCTTTGGAGACAAGTGGGTGTCAGGGATACCACCTGCTTCCCTCACTGGATCCCACATCAGAGAAGCACCTTTGGCTCAGAAAGTCTAGGTCTGTGGGGTGTGGACCATGCCACGGGGGAACTGGTATGGGACTGGCAAGGTGGAGCATGTTGAAAGCCCAGAAATCTCAAACTTGAAATTTAAAACTCTTATCCCAACATGGTAGGCAAACATAAAAATTCTTTTGGTGATAGTATAGAATATTCCCACACATTCCTATACCCAAATTTCAGTGTTAACATCTTATATTAGTATGGCACATATAAACCAAAACTGAGAAATTATTACTTTTTATCACCTTTATTTTATTTATTAAAAAATGTTCATCATTCATCTAATGATTCTTTTTCCACTATAGGATCCCACCTAAGTACCTACTTTAATAGCCATTTTCATTCTTTTTAAGATCATTTTGGCTGTGGTCATTCACACTACAATGAAACTCACTAGAGAAACAAGTATTCATTTCTAACTAATCAAATATTTGTTCCCCTACAACTAAAGCTTCTAATAAAGATGTATCTGATTTCTTACTTTAGTACTCTGTGAAGCTTTTCAGTTCCTTTGAGTCTTTACTGAAAATACAAAAAAATTGGGGTCTAAATATTGTGCAAAAGCAAGTGACTTTAAAAAGTAGCATTTAATTGATGTTTTTGTTATTTTTTGTTGTTTATTTGTTTTTTAAGAGACTGAGATTGTGATGATAGATATGCTCTTTACTACTAATGTTAATCATTTTTTTAGATTTTTATTTTAAGTGAACAGAATAAGGAAATAAATGTACATATACTGCTCCATGACTATATACCTCAGTATAAGTATCATTTTGTGCAGCTCTTTATATTTGTATTCCTCTAAATACAACCTGTCATATACTCCTAACTGGAATTTATTACCACATGGATGATTATAGCCTCTTTTTGAATATCTATAAACTTCTACTTCAACAGTGAGAATCATGTCTTCTGAAATCTCCCGTCCATTTCCTCAGATGTTTAATACCAGTGTACAGGCCGAGGTTATATCTATACCCAGGGTACAAAACATTACTGAATACAGAATTTGTTTAAATGTTCTTTTACTCTTAATGTTAGAATGTCTATTTATTTCCAAACCTCTATATGTTAGCCTATTTCCTGATACTTTCTTCAGTGAATTCTGACCATATTTATGGCACAATTAGATTTTCTTTGCATATTGTATATTCTTCTTCTTTTTGCCTCATTTTTATTAATTCTTTGAGGATTTTGTATAATGTGTTTTGATTGCATTCATTTTTTCCAGATCGATCATCTTTTCCTACCCACACAACTTTCTTTTAAAACCTTCCTTTTAAAAATTTAGCAAGTACTGTTTGTGACATCTATATACTCTTGAAAGTGTGGCATGGCATTTACTCGAGGGTGGTCTAAGAGGCAGAAAATGAAAACCGATGCTCCTGCTTCTAGAAGCAGTCAGTTGTAAATAGTTTTTTAGGTAGGGTGGGCTGAGATCCACAGACCTTGTGCATACTATTTTACCTATTCATGTTAATTCATATGTTAATTCATATACACACTGTCCTATTTTACGTAGACAACACTGTTTTCTGTTAGCCAGGAAACCACCTATGACTCTTACAAATTATTTTGCCTCCTCTTTTGCCATGATCTTAGAGCCTTGGAAAGAGGAGAGTGATATAGATACCCAATTTAGAGCTGCAAGCTCTGCAGTTTATTATTTTCTGCACATTGATCATTCACGATCTCTATGTTAATTTCCATTAACTGCAAAAAGAAGCTTATTTGATGAGAGTTGACATATCCATTCACTTTTTGGTATAATGATGAGTCATTAGGACTCAGCTTAAGACTATGCTTCTTTAGCAGAGTCATAGTAATAGGTTTTTCCCTAGAGCATATGATTTGTCTAGCCATAGGTTATTGGATTGACAATGGCAGTGTGAATTCATCTTGTGGAGTGAGACTTAAATTCAGCCAGATAATGGCAGGTTACTTCCATGATGTACCTGACATTGATATTTAAGTGGACCAGTCATTGCACTAGCAGAGTTTTCAGCTGAATATAATTTCTGGTTACTTTTCTCCTCCAAGAGTTTGATTAGCACCTTCCAACACTATGAAAGCTAGACCATAGGTAAGGCTTCAAGGTCCATGAGTGCTTGAATTCATCATGTTCTATGATTCAAATATATAGTTTCTTTAACAATAAGGCCTCACTCTCAAGTTCTGGAGGATTACCAAGAACAGTGATTTTTACTACTACAGTTCTTTAATACAACTTTTTTTTAACTTTTATTAATTACACTTTATTCATTTTGTACCCCCCATAAGTCCCTCCCTCCTCCCCTCCCGGTCCCACTCTCCCCCCTTTTCTGCATGCATGACCCTCCCCAAGTCCACTGATACGGGAGGTTCTCCTCTCCTTCTTTCTGATCTTAGTCTATCAGTTCTCATCAGAAGTGGCTGCATTGTCAGGGTTCTAGGTTATCTCCACGGATAGTCCTTGGTTGGAGTATGAGTCTCTGGGAAGTTCCCTGTGTTCAAATTTTCTTGTTCTGTTGCTCTCCTTGTGGAGTTCCTGTCCTCTCCAGCTCTAACTATTTCCCACTTCTTACATAAAATTCCATTCACTCTGCCTGTCAGTTGGCCATCAGGCTCAGCATCTGCTTTGACAGTCTGCATGGCAGAGGCTTTCAGGGGCCCTCTGTGGCAGGTTCCGAGGTTGTTTCCTGTTTTCTTCTTCTGGCTTTCAGAGGCCCTCTATAGCAGGTTCCTAGGCTGTTTCCTGTTTTCTCTTTCTTCTGATGTCCATCCTCTTTGCCTTTCAGGATGGGGATTGAGCATTTTTAGTTAGGGTCCTCTCTTTTGCTTAGTTTGTTTAGATGTACCAATTTTAGTGGGTTTATTCTATGTTGTATGTTTATATGAGTGAGTATATACCATGTGTGACTTTTTGCTTCTGGGACAACTCACTCAGGATGATCCTTTCTAGGTCCCACCATTTACCTGTAAATTTCATGATTTCCTTACTTTTCATTGCTGAGTAATACTCCATTGTATAGATGTACCACATTTTCTGCATCCATTCTTCAGTTGAGGGGCATCTGGGCTGTTTCAAGCTTCTGGCTATTACAAATAAAGCTGCTACAAACATGGTTTTGAGCAAATGTCCTTTTTGTGTACTTGAGCCTGTTTTGAGTATATGCCTAGGAGAGGTATGGCTGGATCTTGAGGAAGCACTATTTCTAGTTGTCTGAGAAAGCTGAGAAAGATTGATTTCCAGAGTGATTGTACAAGTATACATTCCCACCAGCAGTGGAGGAGGGTTCCTCTTTCTCCACAACGTCTCCAGCATGTGTTGTCTCTTGAGGTTTTGATCTTGGCCATTCTGATAGGTGTAAGGTGAAATCTCAGGGTTGTTTTGATTTGCATTTCCCTAATGGCTAATGAGGTTGAGCATTTCTTTAAGTGTTTCTCTGGCATTCGATATTCCTCTACAGAGAATTCTCTCTTTAGCTCTGTTCCCCATTTTTTAAGTGGATTTCTTGGTTTGCTGCTTTTCAGCTTCTTTATTTCTTTATATATACTGGATATGAGTCCTCTGTCAGATAAAGGGTTGGTGAAGATTCTTTCCCAATCTGTAGGCAGTTGTTTTGTTTTGATGACGGTGTCCTTTGATTTACAGAAGCTTTTCAGTTTCATGAGGTCCCATTTATTGATTGTTGCTCTTAGAGCCTGTGCTGTTGGTGTTCTGATCAGGAAGTTTTCTCCTGTACCAATGAGTTCTAGGGTATTCCCCACTTTTTTTTTTTCTTTCTAGCCGATTTAATGTGTCTGGTTTTATGTTGAGGTCTTTGATCCACTTGGACTTCAGTTTTGTGCAGGGTGATAAGTATGGATCTATTTTCATTTTTCTACATGTACACATCCAGTTGGACCAGCACCATGGATAGCACCATGAAGATGCTATCTTTTTTTCCATTGTATGGTTTTGGCATCTTTCTCAAAAATCAGGTGTCCATAAGTGTGTTCATAAGGGTTTATTTCTGGGTCTTCTGTTCGATTCCATTGATCCACCATTCTGTTTCTATGCCAGGACCATGCAGTTTTTATAACTTTTGCTCTATAGTACAGCTTGAGATCAGGGATGGAGATACCTCCAGAAGATCTTTTATTGTAGAGGATTGTTTTAGCAATTCTGGGTTTCCTGTTATTCCATACGAAGTTGAGAATTTTTCTTTCCAGGTCTGTAAAGAATTGTGTCGGCAATTTGATGGGAATTGCAATAAATCTGTAGATTGCTTTTGGTAAGATGGCCATTTTTCCTATGTTAATCCTGCCAAGCCATAAGCATGGGAGATCTTTCCATCTTCCCATATCTTCTTCTAATTCTTCCTTCAGAGACTTGAAATTTTTTTTCATACAACACTTTGACTTGCTTGGTTAGGGTTACACCAAGGCACTTTATGTCATTTGTGGCTATTGTGGAGGGTGTTGTTTCTCTAATTTCTTTCCCAGCCCTTTTTTTTCTTTTGTATACAGGAGTGCTACTGATTTTTTTGAGTTAATTTTGTATCCGGCCACTTTGCTGAAGGTGTTTATCAGCTGTAGGAGTTCCCTGGTAGAGTTTTTGGGGTCACTCATGTATACTATCATATCATCTGCAAATAGTGATAATTTGACTTCTTCCTTTCCCATCTGTATGCCCTTGATCTCTTTCAACTGTCTCATTGCTCTAGGAAGGACTTCAAACACTATGTTGAAGAGATATGGATGAGTGGGCAGTCTTGTCTTGTCCCTGATTTCAGTGGAATTGCTTTAAGTTTCTCTCCGTTCAGTTTGATGTTGGCTATAGGATTGCTGTATATCACCTTTACTACGTTTAGATATGTGCCTTGTATCCCTGATCTCTCCAGTACTTTAAACATGAATGGATGTTGGATTTTGTCAAATTCTTTTTCAGCATCTAGAGAGATTATCATGTGGTTTTTTTCTTTCAGTTTGTTAATATGGTGGATCACATTGATGGATTTCCATATATTCAACCACCCCTGCATACCTGGGATGAAGCCTACTTGGTCATAGTGGTTAATATCTTTGATGTGCTCTTGGATTCGGTTTGCAAGTATTTTGTTAAGTATTTTTGCATCAATGTTTATAAGAGAGAATGGCCTGAAATTCTCTTTCTTTGTTTAGTCTTTGGGAGGTTTAGGTTCCAAGGTGACTGTGGTTTCATAGAATGAGTTTGGTAATATTCCTTCTGTTTCTATTTTGTGGAATAGTTTGAAGAGAATTGGAGTTAGCTCTTCTTTGAAGGTCTGGTAGAATTCTGTGCTGTAGCCATTTCCTCCTGGGCTTTTTTT
>NW_026591872.1:2916843-2923790 GCF_907164565.1 Psammomys obesus | reverse complement strand
TTTTTTCCATTGTATGGTTTTGGCATCTTTCTCAAAAATCAGGTGTCTATAAGTGTGTGGGTTTATTTCTGGGTCTTCTGTTCCATTCCATTGATCCACCATTCTGTCTCTATGCCAGCACCATGCAGTTTTTATAACTGTTGCTCTATAGTACAGCTTAAGATAAGGAATGGAGATACCTCCAGAAGATCTTTTATTGTAGAGGAATGTTTTAGCAATTCTGGGTTTCTTATTATTCCATATGAAGTTGGGAATTTTTCTTTCCAGGTCAGTAAAGGATTGTTTTGGCAATTTGATGGGAATTGCATTGAATCTGTAGATTGCTTTTGGTAAGATGGCCATTTTTCCTATGTTAATCCTGCCAAGCCATGAGCATGGGAGATCTTTCCATCTTTTGATATCTTCTCCTTATTCTTTCTTTAGAGACTTGAAATTTTTTTTTCATAAAAGTCCCACAAGGAGAGCAAAAGAACAAGAAAATTTAAACACAGGGAACTTCCCACAGACTCATACTCCAACCAAGGACTATTCATGGAGATAACCTAGAACCTCTCACAGATATAGCCCATGGCAGTTTAGTGTCCAAGTGGGTAACATAGTAATCGGAAGAGGGACTCCCTCTGACATAATCTGATTGGCCTGCTCTTTGATCACCTCTCCCTGAGGGGGGGACTAACCTTACCAGGCCACAGATGATGACAATGCAACTCCTTCTGATGAGAACTGATAGACTAAGATCAGAAGGAAGGAGAGGAGGACCTCCCCTATCAGTGAACTTGGGGAGGGGCATGCATGAAGAAGGGGGAGGGAGGGTGGGATCAAGAGAGGAAGAAGCAGGGGCTTTTGGGAGGATACAAAATGTATAAAGTGTAATTAATAAAAAAAAAGTCTTTCTCTTGTTTTGTTAGGGTTACTCCATGATACTTTATGTCATTTGTGGCTATTGTGAAGGGTGTTTTTTTCCTTAATTTCCTTCTAGTTTCCTTCTCAGCCCTTTAGTATTTGTATACAGAAGGGTTACAGGTTTTTTTTTTTTTTTAGTTAATTTTGTATCTGGCCACTTTGCTGAAGGTGTTTATCAGCTGTAGGAGTTCCCTGGTAGAGTTTTTGGGGCCACTCACGTATACTATCATATCATCTTCAAATAGTGATAATTTGAATTCTTCTTTTCCAATTTGTATCCCCTTGATCTCCTTCAACTTTCTTATTGCTCTAGCAAGGACTTCCAGAACTATGTTGAATAGATATGGAGAGAGTGGGCAGCCTTGTCTTGTCCCTGACTTCAGTGGGATTGATTTAAGTTTCCCTCCGTTCAGGTTGATGTTGGTTATAGGCTTGCTGTATATCTCCTTTACTATGTTTATATATGTGCCTTGTATCCCTGATCTCTCCAATACTTTAAATATGAATGGATGTTGAATTTTGTCAAATGCTTTTTCAGCATCTAGAGAGATTATCATGTGTTGTTTTTTTTTCTTTCAGTTTGTTAATATGGTGAATCACATTGAACCACCCCTGCATACCTGAGATGAAGCCTAGTTGGTCAGGGTGGATGATATCGTTGATGTGTTCTTGTATTCGGTTTGCAAATATTTTGTTGAGTATTTTTGTATCAATGTTCATAAGGGAGATTGGCCTGAAATTCTCTTTCTTGTTGGCTCTCTGTGTGGTTTAGATACCAAAGTGACTGTGGCTTCATAGAATGAGTTTGGTAATCTTCTTTCTGTTTCTATTTTGTGGAATAGTTTGAAGAGAACTGGACTTAGCTCTTCTTTGAAAGTCTGGTAGAATTCTGCACTGAAACCATCTGGTCCTGGGCTTTTTTTTTGGATGGGAGACTTTCAATGACTGCTTCTACTTCCTTGGGGGATATAGGACTATTTAATTGATTTACCTGGTCCTGATTCAGCTTTGGTAAGTCAAATCGATCAAGAAAATTGTCCATTTCATTTAGATTTTCAAATTTTGTGGAATATAGACTTTTGAAGTAAGTCCTAATGATTGTTTGGATTTCCTTGGTGTCTGTAGTTATGTCCCCCTTTTCATTTCTGATTTTGTTGATTTGGGTGGTGTTTCTCTGCCTTTTAGTTAGCTTGGCTAAGGGTTTGTCTATCTTGTTGATTTTCTCCAAGAACCAGCTTTTGGTTTCATTGATTCTTTGAATTGTGTTATTTGTTTCTAATTGATTTCAGCCCTGAGTTTGATTATTTCCAGCCATCTACTCCTCTTTGGTGTGTCTGCCTTTTCTTTTTCTAGGGTTTTTAAGTGAGCTTTAAGTTGCTTGAATGAGCTGTCTCGAATTTCTTCTTGAAAGTACTTAGTGACATGAACTCTTCGCACCGCTTTCATTGTGTCCCACAAGTTTTGTATGTTGTGTCTTCGTTTTCATTGAGTTCTAGGAAGACTTTAATTTCTTTATTTCTTCCCTGACCCAGCTGTCATTTAGTAACAAGTTGTGCAGTTTCGATGTGTGCGTAGGTTTTTTGCTATTTCTGTTGTTGTTGAGGTCAAGCTTTATTCCATGGTAATCAGACAAGATACAAGGGATTATTTCAATCTTCTTGTATCTGTTGAGGCTTGCTCTGTGACCATCTATATGGTCTATTTTGTAGAAGGTTCTATGAGTTGCTCAGAGGAAGTTAAATTCTTTTGTGTTTGGGTGTAAGGTTCTGTAAATGTTTGTCAGGTCCATTTGATTCATGATAATCTTTATTCTTAAAAACTAACATATTTTCCTTGTCTTCAAGTTTTCTCTTTATCCTTGTTTTTTATAGTTTAGGTAATATAGTTCATTTACTTTCTTTGTGTTTATCCTGGTTGCCATTCTTTTGTCTTTTTCAATTTGTTCTGAATTACTATGAGGCAATAATCAACTGGAGATGAGTAGAGATTTATTTTAGACACAGCATATGCTTTTCTATTCACCAGATTTCCCATTAATCTGTTTATTTACCATTCAAATTTTTCCCATTTACTTTGTTCTTTTGGCCCCATTAGGTATATGATGCTGACATCTTATCACCACAGTAGCAGACTTTGTTTTCCTCTTTTACTAGTAATACAAATTAAAACAAACAATTTATTATAGTTTAATGACACATGATCTTGTTATTGCTTATTCATACTACCTGCTTAAACACCCTCTTTGGGCAACTAAGACCCCATTTATACTAGTAAACATGCAATTTATCAAGTAGACTTTAAAACCATGAATGAGCCTGTCTTTCAAGCTGGTCCAAACTAGCTTGTGCTAATGGAAATAACCAAACATTTCATTTTATTTTCAGAATCTTTAGGAAATATGCTGATATAATCATGATTACTTCAGACTTCAGACAAAGCAATATTGTACAACTCACTCAAATAAGTTGAAAAACCTTGTAAGAGAACAGTTTTGAAGTCTTCTCAGTTCATATTCCTCATATATTATTAGAGTAGAACCTGAAACAAGAGTTGGGAAAAACGAAAGCTGAGAAAGCAATCCTATTATGAAACATGTCTCAATTTACAGGTCTTGTCAATATTCTTTTCTTGTGTGCTTTGTGTATTGTGAATGTCAATAATGAAGAAGAATTTTAACATTCTTTATTGTCATGCTTTTGGTAACAAAAAACAAGGCATATATACCTTTTCAATATAAAAGATTTGTTATAATTATGTAACTCTTACACTTTAGCCAGAAGAAATAAAAAAGCAATTTTTTAAATAAGAGAAGTGGTCAGATGTTTTGGGCAGAATTTTGCAGACTCTATGCTTTTGTTTCTTTGTGTTAACCCATGATTATGTAATATTATAGAGCAAAGGGGAGATTTGCCAGAAGGGCTCAATTTAGTGATATGATCTCCTTAAAAGCTGAGTTTTACTAAGTTAATAGCAGAAGAAGTTGGGGAGTTTACAAACATATTCTGCTGGCTTTAAAGGTGGAATAAATCATGTAAATAGATCCAAGAAATTTATAAGTGACACTGTCTAATGAAATTCAAAGTGAAATTTGTATTCCTATATTCACATAGAACTGAGTTCTACCAACAATATGCGACCCACCCTCACCCAGATATGAGTCTAATCTGACAAAGACATGTGATTTTGACCTTATGAGACAGATGGAAATAATATGACTGCTTAAAATTTGGTTAAGTGTTAATATTTGAGTCTTTCACAGTAACTTACCTTGTATTTCTTCCTGTTAGTGAGGCATAATGAGTCTAACACACTGACTTATTTCCCAAGAGGGGGATACATTTACATGCCATATTTAGTTTGCTGTGAGATTTATTTTATTTCAAAGAAATGATGCTAAGGAGGATATCAAAAACACTGTCTCAGTAAAGAGAAAACTTGGATGAAGTCGAGATAAATGAAGAGCTCCTCATAAAATATCATGTGGCTAGCCTACTTTGCCACTTATTCCAGTCCTGCCCAGTTGACAAAGTGAAAAAAAATTTCTCCTGCCTGGCACTACTAACCCAGTTTGAACTCCTAAAATAAAATGAGAAGACAGACACAGGGAGGCAGAACAAGTCATTCAAACAAGCTAAGCTTATTTTGATAAGTTTCCTCATAACAAACCCAAGTATGGTTATAAATGGGCCACTATAACTTCCAGCTGTATTTTTTTTTTAACAAAAACTTCCTGGAAAAGTGATTAAACCATATTTAAAATAAACATTTGCTTTTCTCTAGTAAATTTAGCACTGTTGTTTAAAGTGCTTTGGAGTTTAATTGTGCAGGTGCTAAAATTTCAATTGCCTGTTTTTTGTTTGTTTATTTGTTTGTTTTGTTTTTCTGACATCCATCTTGTAGTCTTTCAAAGAAACATGTTATCTTTGACTCTTTCATATGAAGTATGATCAGACTGACAGGAAGAATGGACAGGAATATTGTAAATGTAAAATGACAGCCTTTTAGAAGTCAGCGACTTCTAAAATTATCCATTAGTGTGCATGGGTATACTGTTTGTTACTGGTTAAATGGAGTAGGGACTAGGATTAGAAATGCCTGGTTAGTAAGAACAATGAAAGCAAGCACATCTATTATTATGATATTAAACAAAAACTAGTTTATTCATTTAAAATGGCATTTTTTCATGGCATCCTTAGATGAATAGAACCTGAATGCATTTCTGGAATAAGTTAATTTGTACAACTCAATCACAATACCATAAATTTGAATTGTAATGTGTGTATGGTACATGTGCATGTGTTTATGTTAGTGTTTTTGAGAAAGTGTGAGAGAAAGAACAAGGCCACACAGAGATAGAGAGATATGTACAGATAGATTTAGTTTTAAAATATGACTAAAGGCTAAGGATACGTTTGCTAAATCACTAGCAAATACTCAAAATATACGAGTGTATTCATAATCCTTAAATCCTGCTGTCAGTTAAAACAATAACAACATTGGTTTACATAGTCAATGCTTTAAATTGATTTGCCAAATAGACAATCAATTTGTTTGGACAATTAAGACATCAACTAATATATCACTTCTTTGATTTCATTGTTGAGGTGCTTAGATTGTTTTCTAGAACAGCCCCTAGGTCATAAACATACCAGATTGACTTGGGCAAACCAGAGATAGGAGGTAACCAAAGTACAGTCATGCACTGCATAATAACATTCTAGTTGACAAAGAGCTGAACCTACAATGAAGGTTCCATAAATTGATATTAGAGCTGACAAATTTGTTTCATCTAGTGATCGTGTACCTATCTTATCATCATAGAACTTCATAATCCATTTCTCACTTATCTGTGATGAGGCTGGTATGAGCAAACTTACTGTACTGTTAACTTCATAAAGGCAGAGCATATACAATTATGAACAGTATACAATACTTGAAAATGGTAATAAATGGCCAAATTATTGGTATATGGTTTTGTTATATATGTATATAATTATATAATCATATAAATAATTTAGTTTTTTTGAGACAAGATTTCTTGGTGTAGACTTGGCTGTTTTAGAGCTTTCTCTGTAGAGCAGTTTGGCCTTGAATTCACAGAGATCCAGCTGTCTCTGCCCCCCAAGTGCTGGGATTTAAAGGAATGAGCTACCACCACCAGGCCTGTGAAAGACCCCAGCCTCACCCTAAGTTAAACATAGCTAACGCCATTTTGTGAGACACCACTGTTTTATAAAACTCTGAAGGCCAGATGAGAAACTGGAAAATTACTGAGAAATCCTAGCTGTGTCACCCACTTGGGATATCTGTGGTCAGGCTGCCCCAGTCATACTAAAAACAGTTTGTGTTAATCACTCTCATAGATATCTGTGAGACTGTTTCAGCTAAGATAGGGAAAAACAAAATAACAGGTGGCGGGCCACGTCAAGGGGTCATCCTACCCCCCCTTGACCACCCAGTTCCTAGAATCTTGGTGCCCCTGCCAAACTTTGACGCAAATTGTGGTCTCGTGTAAACGTACCAATCAGCCCCCTGTAACCATGCCCTCTCGCTTCTGTACCAGTGCTTCTGCTCTAAAACCCTATAAAAACCCCAGTTTTTCCCCAAAGAGGCACGCAGGGCCCTCCCGAGTGACCTTGCTGCCCCGAGTACTCGCGTATCAAAATAAAAGCCTCTTGCTGTTTGCATCCGAATGGACTCGTTGTTCTTTGGGAGGGGGTCTCTCTGACAGAAGATACCCTCCGGGGATCTTTCATTTGGAGGCCCCAGCGAGATCTGAGACCCCCCACCCAGGGACCACCGACCCACCTTCGGGAGGTAAGCTGGCCAGCCGTCTTTTCTGTTGTATGTATCTGTCTTGTCTGTTGTGTGCTTCTGTGTCTGTTCTGTTTGCAACCTGAGACTTGATCAAGTCATCTGAATTTGGCGGAAAGTAAGAAGGGGTTGACGAACCTGGACTTCTGTTCCGCTGGCCCTGGGGAGCCGTCCCCAGGGTGAGAGGGTCTGAGTGGGTTCGAGTCCCACCGGCCCTCATCTGGAGGGTC
>NW_026591872.1:2850656-2916833 GCF_907164565.1 Psammomys obesus | reverse complement strand
TTCTGCTCTAAAACCCTATAAAAACCCCAGTTTTTCCCCAAAGAGGCGCGCAGGGCCCTCCCGAGTGACCTTGCTGCCCCGAGTACTCGCGTATCAAAATAAAAGCCTCTTGCTGTTTGCATCCGAATGGACTCGTTGTTCTTTGGGAGGGGGTCTCTCTGACGGAAGATACCCTCCGGGGATCTTTCACCTGTATTATAATTTTTAGTATTACTTTATGTACTCTCTGTATATGTATACATATATATATGCATACATATGTAGAAGTACCATTTGAGATTATAAACAAAAACTGTGGTATGATGTAATACATGTAGTTCAGTTCACCATTTTTTTTCACTTCATCATTTGAAAGTGATGTGTTTGTGTGTGTGTGTGTGTGTGTGTGTGTGTGTGTTTCTTGGTTTAATCTCATATTTGGATCACCATAGTCTCTATATAAACCAAAGCCTCCCAAACTATTGCCAGTATGAATCTATATAGTTTTTACTCCAAGAAAGCAATTAAAATTATCAAGGGCGATCATAGACATACTCAATGGTTAAGAACAATTGTTGCTGGATATCCAAGATGACAACCCCACGAAGACACTGTGTCTTACAAGCAGGACAGCAGTGACTGCAGAGCGAACAACAGGCTGAACTCTGGGCCCTAAAATACCAGTGATTCTGTTTCCCACTTGAAAGTAACCCCCACAGTGTGAGAAGCAATTGGGTCCATTCTCAGGTCACCAAATTAGACCATGGAAGAGTTCCCGGGTACCAGCAGGACTTCAGTTTCCAGCCCAGAGCCAGATGTCTGTGTGCTCTGATCACCATTCCAGAATGAAATGTGGGCTCCACAACACCAGAGACTGGGCTTTCCAGTTGACAGAAAATACTACTGTGAAGTAAACAATTAGAACCAATATCAGGTCACCCAGACAATCCTTGGAAAATATTGTGGTTTCCAGGAGGTGCTCAACTGCCAACCCAGAGACTTGCCAGTGCACTGGACTCACTGTCTGAGACAGAACTGTGGGAGCCAGGGAACAAGAGACTAATTCTACCTCAGGGAACTCAGCTAATTCCCCAACCCCTGAGGAATGTTCTTGGGAAAAGGTTCTGGGTTCTTGCAGATACCCAGTCACCAGAGCAGAGTCACTCCCCTGCACCTGTGTGCTCCATTCACCATCCCAGATTGAACTGTGGACCCCAAAACACCACTGACTGGGTCTCATTGTCTGGAGAAAACCCTACAGTGTCGGAAATATCAGGTCTGACATCAAGACACCCAAATCTGAAAATGTTTCTGGGTTCCAACAGGCTCAAGGCTCTAGTCTCCTGGCACAAGAATGAGTGCTGTGCTCTGATTACCACTTCGGTACTGGGGCACAGAGCTCCAACCTCAGACCTACAGAAGCCTTGGATCTGCAAGATCAACCCCCAGACACTGCTCCAAGTCACAACTTGTCTCCCTAGCTAAACTGGCCAAAGCGTTAGGCTCCCCGATTCTTCGACCCTGTTCCCAGGAAACACAGTGTAAGAGTAGAAGCAGCTATCCCACAATTTCTGTATCCATTCCTCAACTGAGGGGCATCTGGGCTGTTTCCAGCTTCTGGCTATTATAAATAAAGTTGCTACAAACATAGTTGAGCAAATGCCCTTGTTGTATACTTGAACATCTTTTAGATATATGCTGGATCTTGAGGAAGCATTATTCCTAATGGTCTGAGAAAGGACCACATCGATTCCCAAAGTAGTTGTACAAGTTTATATTCCCACCAGCAGTGGAGGAGGGTTCCCCTTTCTCCACATCGTCTCCAGCATGTGTTGTCACTCAAGTTTTTCATCTTAGCCATTTTGATGGGTGAAATCTCAGGGTCATTTTGATTTGCATTTTCCTGATGACTAAAGATGTTGAGCATTTCTTTATGTGTTTCTCTGCCATTCTATATTCCTCTGCAAAGAATTCTCTGTTTAGCTTTGTACTCCATTTTTTTTTACAGGCACGTAAAATGATATTTAATATTCACAAATTTCATTGTGTACAAAAAAGAAAAATCATAAAACTAGACAAAGTTTGATTATAGCATGCAAGTACAAAACATATATGAAGAGTGTTTTTTTGTGCTTATGAAATTGGTAATTATCACTTAGTATATATAGAACTATTTTGACATTCTTTTTTAAATATTTTATTATTATTATTAATTACACTTTATTCATTTTGTACCCCCCATGTACTCCATTTTTAATTGGATTACTTGGTTTGTTGCTGTTTAACTTCTTGAAATCTTTATATATTCTGGATATTGGCACTCTGGCAGATATAGGGTTGATTAAAATCTTTTCCCAATCTGTAAGCAGTCGTTTTGTTCTGACAATGACCTTTGCTTTAGAGAAGCTTTTTCAGTTTCATGAGGTCCCATTTATTGATTGTTGCTCTTAGAGCCTGTGCTGTTGGTGTTCTGCTCAGGAAGTTTTTCCTATGCCAATGAGTTCCAGGCTCTTCCCCACTTTTTCTTCTAACAGGTTTAGTGGGTCTGGTTTTATATTGAGGTTTTTGTTCCACTTGGAATTTGTGCAGGATGATAAATAAGGATCTATTTTCCTTTTTCTGCATTTGGACATCCAGTTAGAACAGCACCATTTGTTGAAGATGCTATCTTTTTTTCCATTGTATGGTTTTGGCATCTTTGTCAAAACTCAGGTGTCCATAAGTGTATGGGTTTATTTTTGGGTCTTCTATCCAATTCCATTGATCCACCATTCTCTTTCTATGCCATAACCATGCAGTTTTTATTACTGTTGCTCTATAGTACAGCTTGAGACCAGAGATGGAGATACTTCCAGAAGAATTTTTATAGTAGCAGATTGTTTTAGCAATTCTGGGTTTCATATTATTCCATATGAAGTTGAGAATTTTTCTTTCAATGTCTGTAAAGAATTGTGTTGGTAATTTGTTGGGAATTTCATTGAATCTGTAGATTGATTTTGGTAACATGGCCATTTTTACTATGTTAATCCTGCCAAGCCAAGAGCATGGGAGATCTTTCCATCTTTTGATATCTTCTTGCAATAATTTCTTCAGAGACTTAATTTTTTTTTTCATACAAGTCTTTGATTTGCTTGGTTAGGGACACAGCAAGGAATTTTATGTCCTTTGTTAGTATCGTGAAGTGTCTTGTTTCCCTAATTTTTTTCTCAGCCCTTTCGTCTTTTTTATACAGGAGGACTACTAAGATTTTTTTTGAGTTAATTTTGTATCCAGCCACTTTACTGAAGGTGGTTATCAGCTTTAGGAGTTCCCTGGTAGAAATTTTGGAGTCACTGAAGTATATTCTCATATCATCTGCAAATAGTGATACTTTCATTTCTTTCTTTCCAATTTGTATCCCCTTGAACTTCTCTAGTTGTCTTATTGCTCCACAAGAACTTTAAGAAGTATGTTGAAGAGATATGGAGAGAATTGGAAGCCTTGCCTTGTCCCTGATTTCAGTAGGGTTGATTTAAATTTCTCTCCATTGAGTTTTATATTGGCTATAGGCTTGCTGTGTGTTGCCTTTACCATGTTTAGGTAAGTGCCTTGTATCCCGATCTCTCCAAGACTTTAAGCATAAATGGATGTTGGATTTTTTCAACTGTTTTCTCACAATCTAAGGAGATGATCATGTGATTTTTCTCCTTTAGTTTGTTTATATGGTGGATCACATTATTAGATTTCCATATATTGAACCACCCCTGCATGATTAAGAAGAAGCCTACTTGGTCATAGTGGATGATATCTTTGATGTGTTCTTGTATTCAGTTTGCATGTATTTTGCTGAGTATTTTTGCATCAATGATCATAAGAGAGATTGGCCTGAAATTCTCTTTTTTTGTTGGGTCTTTGTGAGGTTTAGATACCAAGGTGACTGTGGCTTCAAAGAATGAGTTTGGTAGTGTTACTTCTGTTTCTATTTTGTGGAATAGTTTGAAGAGAAGGTGTGGTAGAATTCTGTGCTGAAATCATCTGACCCTGGGCTTTTTTTAGGGTGGGAGACGTTTGATGACCGCTTTTATTTCCTTAGCGTATGTAGGAGTATTTAATTGATTTACCTGGTCTTGATTCAACTTTCATGAGTGGAATCGATCAAAAAAAATTTCATTTCATTTAGATTTTCAAATTTTATAGCATATAGACTTTTGAGGTAAGTCCTAAGAATTGTTTGGATTTCCTCAGTGTCTGTTGTATGTCCTCATTTTCAATTCTGATTTTGTTAATTTGGGTAGCGTCTCTCTGACTTTTAGTTTGGCTAACAGTTTGTCTATCTTGTTGATTTTCTCAAACTACCAGGTCTTGCTGAGTAATATTCCATTTGTGTATATGTACCACAATTTCTGGATCCATTTTTCAGTTGAGGGGCATCTGAGTTGTTTTCAGCTTCTGGCTATTACAAATACAGCTGCTACAAACATGGTTGAGTAAATGTCCTTATTATGTACATGAGCCTCTTTTGGATATATGCCTAGGAGTGGTATGGATGGATCTTGAGGAAGTACTATTTCTAGTTGTCTGAGAAATCACCAGATTGATTTCCAGAGTGGTTGTAAAAGTTTACTTTCCCACCAGCAGTGGAGGAGTGTTTCCCTTTCGCCACAACCTCTCCAGCATGTGTTATCGCTTGAGTTTTTGATCTTGGCTATTCTGATGGATGTAAGGTGAAATCTCAGTGTTGTTTTGATTTGCATTTCCCTGATGGCTATTGACATTGAGCATTTCTTTATGTGTTTCTCTGACATCTAATATTCCTCTACAGAGAGTTCTCTGTTTAGCTCTGTTCCCCAATTTTTAATTGGGTTACTTGGTTTGTTGCTTTTCTGCTTCTTTAGTTCTTTATAGAAACTAGATATTAGCCATCTGTCAGATAGAGGGTTGGTGAAGATTCTTCCCCAATTTATAGGCATTCATTTTGTTTTGATAACGGTGTCCTTTGCTTTACGGAAGCTGTTCAGTTTTATGAGGTCCCATCTATTGATTGTTGCTCTTAGAGCCTGTGCTGTTGGTGTTCTGTTCAGGAAGTTGTCTCCTGTACCAATGAGGTCTAGAGCCTTCCCCTCTTTTTCTTCTTCTAGAAAATCATGAAATTTGCAGGTAAATGGTGGGGACTAGAAAGGATCATCCTGAGTGAGCTATCCCAGAAGCAGAAAGACACACAGGGTATATACTCATTCATATAGTCATACAATATAGATAAACGTACTAAAATCTGTACACTTAAAGAAACTAATCAAGAGAGAGGACTCTGGCTAAAATGCCCAATCCCTATCCTGAAAGGCAAAGAGGATGGACATCAGAAGAAGAAGAATACAAGTAACAAGTTAGGAACCTGTCACAGAGGGCCTCTGAAAGCCTCTGACCTGCAGACTATCAAAGTAGATGTTGAGACTTATGGCCAAATGTTGGGCAGAGTACATGGAATCTTATGAAAGAAGTGAGAAATAGTAAAATATGGAGAGGATAGGAGCTCCACAAGGAGAGCAACAGAACCAAAAAAATTTGAACACAGGGGTCTTTCCAGAGACTCATACTCCAACTAAGTAACATACATGGAGATAACCTAGAATCCTTGCACAGATGTAGCCCATGGCAGTTCAGTGACCAAGTGGGTTTCATAGTAATGGGAAAAGGGATTGCCTTGACATGAACTGCTTGGCCTGCTCTTTGATCACCACCCTTGAAGGAGGAACATCCTTACCAGGCCACAGAAGAATACAATGCAGCCACTTCTGATGTGATCTGATAGACTAAGATCAGAAGGAAGGAGAGAGATCTAATAGACTATGTTCAGAAGGAAGGAGAGAAAGACCTGCTCTATCAACAGACTTGGGGAGGGGCATGCGTGGAGAGGGGGCAGATAGGTGGGATTAGGAGGGGAAGAGGTAGGGGTTTATGGGGGGATACAAAGTGAATAAAGTGTAATTAATAAAAATAAAAGAACCTGTTCTTGGTTTCATTGATTCTTTGAATTGTTTTGTTTGTTTCTAATTTATTGATTTCAGTCCTGAGTTTGATTATTTCCAGCCTTCTACTCCTCTTTGGTGCATCTACTTCTTTTTTCTGTAGGGCTTTTAGGTGAGTAAATAAGTTGCTTGAATGAGATGTTTCTAATTTCTTCTTGAAGGCACTTAGTGCTATGAACTTTCCTCTTAGCACTGTTTTCATCGTGTCCCATAAGTTTGGGTATGTCGTGTCTTCATTTTCATTGAATTCTAGGAAGACTTTAATTTCTTTCTTTATTTCTTCCTTGACCTAGCCATCACTGAGTACCAAGTTGTTCAGCATCCATGTGTGTGTTGGCTTTTTGCTATTTTTGTTTTTGTTGAGGTCCAGTTTTAGTCCACGGTGATCACATACGATAGAAGGGATTATTTCAATCTTTTTGGTTCTGTTAGGACTTGCTTTGTGACCAACTAAATGGTCTATTTTTGAGAAGGTTTCATGAGGTGCTGAGAAGATGATAAATTTTTTTATATTTAGGTGAAAGTTTCTGCAGATATCTGTTAGTTCCATTTTATTAATGACCTTTGTTAGAGTTATTTTTTTCTTTGTTTAATTTCTGTTTTGTTGACTTCTCCTTTGTTGAGAGTGTTGTGTTGAAGTCTCCCACTATTTATATGCAGGGACCTATTTGTGGTTTAAAGTTTATTAATGTTTCTTTTACAAATATGGGTCCCATTGTATTTGGGGCATAGATGTTCAGGATTATGATGTCTTCCTGTTGGTTTTTTCCCTTGATGAAAACAAAGTGTCCTTTCACATATCTTTTTATTAATTTTGGTTGAAAGTCTATTTTGTTAGATATTAGAATGGCTACTCCTTCTTGTTTCCTGGACCCTATTGCTTGGAAAACTGTCTTCCAGTCATGTCTTTCTTTGTGACTTAGGTGTGTTTCTTCTATGTAACAGAATTTTTGGATGTTGTTTACGCATCTATTCTGTTAATCTGTGTCTTTTTATTGGAGAATTGAGTCCACTGATGTTGAGAGAAATTAATGACTATTGGCTGTTAGATCTTTTAATAGTGTTGTTGGCTGTGATAGTGTTTTAAGCTTCTTTTTGTTTTGCTGTAGTAGGGTTATTTATTTCCTGTCTTTTCTTGAAAGCAGGTATTTTTCTTGGGTTGTATTTTTCTTCTATTGTCTTCTGTAAAGCTGGATTTGTGTGCAGGTATTGTTGATTTTTTTTTCCAGTGAAAATTTTGTTTTCTCCGTGTATGAGGACTGAGGGTTTTGTTAGGTATAGTAACCTGGGCTGTCATTTCAAGTTGTATTGTATTTCTTGGATGGTTTGTGTCAGGAATTTTTTAGATTTTACCTTGTTTTTTTTTTTTTTTTTTTTTGAAGGATATGAAGGATACATCGATTTCTTCCATTGTATCTTCCATAACTGATATTCTTCATTCTTCCATCTTTTGTAGTCTGTTGGTTATGCTTATCTCAGTAGTTCCTGTTTCCTTTCCTAAGTCCTTCCTCTCCATGATTTCCTCCATTTGTATTTTATTTAATTTTTCTGATTCTATCTTCAGATCTTGAACCATTTTTTTTATTTCTTTCACCTATCTGACTGTATTTTCCTGTTTTTCCTTCAATTCCTTCACCTGTTTGTTTGAATGTTCCTCTGTTTCTTTTATTTCTTTCAGTGACTTAATCCATTTCCTCCCTGAAAGCCACAAACTGTTTGGCTGCAACTTCCTTTATTTCTTTGTGGATGGACATAATCTGTTTGATTTCATCTTCCTCTAATTCTTTACCCATTTTATTTGTTTCCTCCATTTACCTCTTCATAAGCATAGATGTAAGGTCATCTTCTTGAATTTGACTTATGTTAGGGTATCCAGGGTTACTTGCTCTGGATACCTGGGTTCTGGGGATGCTATACTGCTTTGTCTTTTGTGGTACATCTACACAGTAGAATATTATTCAGCAATAAAAAACAAGGAAATCATGAAATTTGTTTGCAGGTCAATGGTGAGAATTGGAAAAGATCATCCTGAGTGAGGTATCCCAGAAGCAGAAAGACATACAGGGTTTATATTTACTCATAAGTGGGTATTAGACATATGATATAAGAAAAACATACTAAAATCTGTACATCTAGGTAAGCTAATCCAGAAGGATGACTCTGGCTAAGATGCTCAATCCCCATTCAGAAAGGCAGAGAGGATGGACATCAGAGGATGGAAACACAGGGAACAGGGCAGGAGCCTACCTCTGAAAGTCTCTACTGTGCAGGATATCGAGGAAGATGCTGAGAATCATAGCCAAACTTTGGGCAGAGTGCAGAGAATGTTATGAAAGAACTGGGAGATAGTAAGATCTGGAGATTACAGGAGCTCCACAAGGAGAGCAACAGATCCAAAATTCTGGGCACAGGTGTCTTTTCTGAGACTGATATTCCAGCCAATGACCGCTCATGGAGATGGCCTGGAACCCCTGCAAAGAGGTAGCCAATGGCAATTCAGTGCCCAAGTGGTTTCATAGTAATGGGGACAGGGAATGTCTCTGACAGGAACTGATTGGCCATGCTCTTTGATCACCTCCTTTTGAGGAGGGAGCAGCCTTACCAGGCCACAGAGGAAGGCAATGCAGCCACTCCTGATGAGACCTGATAAATGAGGATCAGAGGGAAGGGGAGGAGGTCCTCCTTACTCAGTGGACTGTGAGAAGGGCATGGATGTGGGAAGGTGGTATTGGGAGTGTAGGCGGGATTGAGCTACTGGTGGGATTCAAAGTGAATAAAATGTAATTAATAAAAAATAATTTTAAAAAGTAGCTAAACACTAAGGAGGACCCTAGGGAGGATGCTTAAATGTATTTCAGAACGTCAAACAGAATAGACACTAAAGTGGTGGAAAAGAGGAAATAGGATGGCAGCCTAATATAGAGGGTCCTCTGAAGGGTTCCACCAAACAGCAGATTGAAGCAGATGCTCAGCCTCACAGCCAAACTTTGGGCAGTGAGCAGGAAATCTTATGAAAGAAGACGCGGGGGATAGAAGGACATGGAGGGGCCAGAGTTCCATGAAAGAAGAGGTGGGGAACAGAAGGATATAGAGGGTACCGGAGCTCCACAAGGAAATCAATGAAGTTGAAAATATCTGAGCCCAAAGGGTCTTGCAGGGACTGATGCACCAACTAAGGACCATGCATGGACAGGACACAAAAACAAACCAACAAACAAACAAAACAAAAAACAACAACAAAAAATGAAGCAGACACTCCCAAGAGGAGTAGAAGGCTGGAAATAATCAACCTCAGGGCTAAAATAATTGAACTAAAAACAAATAAAACAATTTAAGGAATCAATTAAACCAAGAGCTGTTTTTGTTTGTTTGTTTGTTTGTTTGTTTGTTTTCTGAGAAAATCAAGAAGATAGACAAATCTTTAGCCAAACTAACTAAAAGGCAGAGAGACATTTTCTAAATCAACAAAATCAGAAATGAAAGAGGGGATATACCAACAGACACTGAGGAAATCCAAGCAATCATTAGGTCTTACTTCAGAAGCCTAAACACCACAAAATGTAAAAATCTAAATGAAATGGACATTTTTTTTGATAGATTCCACTTGGAGAAGCTGAATCAAGACTAGGTAAATAAATTAAATACTCTAACATTCCCTAAGGTAATAGAATCTCATATAAAAATTGTCCCATCCATAAAAAGCCCAAGGGCATATGTCTTCAGCGCAGAATTTTACCAGACCTTCAAGGAAAAGCTAACACAAATACTCTTCAATCTATTCCACAAAATAGAAACAGAAGGAACACTACTAAACTCATTTTCTGACTCCACAGTCACATTGATACCTACACCTCCTTAAATGCTGAAAAAGGATTTGACAAAATCTAATACCCATTCGTGTTTAAAGTCTTGGAGAGATGAAGAACAGAAGGAACTTACCTAAACATAGTAAAGGCAATATCCAACAAGCCTATAGCCAACATCAAACTAAACAGGGAGAAATATAAATCAATCCCACTGAAATCAGGGACAAGGCGAGGATGCCCACTCTCTCCAGATCTCTTCAACACAGATCTTGAAGTCTTTGCTAGAGCATTAAGAAAACTGAAAGAGATCAAGGGAATACAAATATGAAAAGAAGAAATCAAAGTATTATGATTTGCAGATGACATGATAGTACACCTGAGTGACTCCAAAAATTCAACCACGGAACTCCTACAACCGATAAACACCTCCAGCAATGTGGCTGGGTACAAAGTTAACTAAAAAAATCAGTAGCCCTTCTGTATGCAAAAGAAAAATGGGCTGAGAATGAAATTAGGGAAACAATACCCTTGACAATAGCCACAAAGGACATAAAGTGTCTGGGTGTAACTCTGACCAGGCATGTCATAAACTTGTACTATATATATATATATCAGAAGATTGAAAGATCTCCTGTGTGCTTGGCTTGGCAGTATTAACATAGTAAAAAGGTCATCATAACGAAAGCAATCTACAGATTCAATAAAAATTCCCATCAAATTAACAACACAATTCTTTACAAAACTTGAAAGAACAATTCTCTTTTTAAAATATTTTTTAAAATAATTTTATAAATCTGTGCAAAGGTTCTAGGTTATCTCCATGCCTGGTACTTGGTTGGAGTATGAGTCTCTGGGAAGACCCCTGTGTTCAAATTTTCTGGTTCTGTTGCTCTCCTTGTAGGGTTCCTGTTTTCTCCATATATTACTATTTCCCACTTCTTACATAAGATTCCATGCACTCTGCCCAACAGTTGGCCATAAGTCTCAGTGTCTGCTTTGATAGTCTGCAGGGCAGAGCCTTTCAGAGGCCCTTTGTGTCAGGTTTCTAGGTTGTTTCCTGTTTTCTTCTTCTTCTGATGTCCATCAACTTTGCCTTTTGGGATGGGGACTGAGCATTTTCGTGAGGATCTTCTCTCTTAATTAGTGTCCAATTGGGTTACATAGTAATGGGAAGAGGAACTGCCTCTGACATAATCTGATTGGCCTGCTCTTTGATCACCTCCCCCTGAGTGGGAAGCAGCCTTACCAGGCCCCAGAAGATGACAATGCAACCACTCCTGATGTTATCTGATAGACTAAGAGCAGAAAGAAGGAGAGGAGGACCTCCCTTATCAGTGGACTTGGGGAGGGGCATGCATGAAGAAGGGGGAGGGAGGGTGGGAATGGGAAGGGAAAAGGGAAGGGCTTATAGAGGGATACAAAGTAAATAAGGTGTAATTAATAAAATAAAATTTTAAAAAATAATAATTTTATACATTCACGTGTATCCCAGCTACAGCCCCCTCTCTCTTTCCCTCCCAATCCTCTCCTTCCTCCCTAATCTCCTGGCCCTTTTCTGAGTTCACTGAGAGGGGATGTCCTCCTCTCCTTCCGTCTGGCCCTAGCTTATCAGGTATCTTCAGGATGGTTGCAATGTCCTTATCTGTGGCCTAGCAAGGCTGCTCCTCCCTCAGGGGGGAGGGGAAGCTCATGAATTCATGTCAGAAACAATTCCTATCCCCCTTACTAGAACCCACTTGGATACTGAGCTACCATGGGCTATGTCTGAGCAGGGGTTGTAGGTTATATCCATGCATGGTCCTTGGTTGTATGAATAGTCTCATAGAAGACCCCTGTGCTCAGATATATTTGGACCTTGTGGGGATCCCTGTACCCTCTAGGATATACTAATTCCTCCTTCCTTCATATGATTTCTTACACTCTGCCGAAGGCTTGGTTATGAGAATCAACATCTGCTTTAAGACACTGCTAGGTAGACTCTTTCAGGTGCCTTCTGTGGTAGTCTACTGTCCTGTTACTTGTTTTCTCCTATTTCCAATGTCCATACCCTTTGTCTTTCTAGATGAGGATTGCTCACCTTACCCCTGGACCTCTTTCTTGTTAAACTTCTTTAGGTATACATATTTTAATATGAATACCCTATCTTATAGGTCTATATAAGTGAGTATATACCATGTGTGTTTTTCTGATTTTAGGATACCTCACTCAGGATTATTTTTTTCTAGATCCCACCATTTACCTGCAAAATTCATGATTTGCTTGTTTTTAATTGCTGAGTAGTATTCCATTGTGTAAAAGTACCACAATTTCTGTATCCATTCTGTATCCATTCATCCAGGTTCTGGCTATTAGGAATAAAGCTGCTAAAACATGGTTGAGCAAATGTCCTTGTTGTGTACTTGAACATCTTTTGGATATATGGCTAGGAGTGCTATAGCTGGATCTTGATGTAGCACTATTCCAATTTGTCTTAAAGTGCCAGATTGATTTCCATAGTGGTTGTACCAGTTTACATTCCCACCAGCAATGGAGGAGGGTTCCCCTTTTTCCACAGCCTCTCCAGCATGTGTTGTCTTTTGAGGTTTTGCTGTTAGCCATTCTGATAGGTGTAAGGTGAAATCTCAGTGTCGTTTTGATTTGCATCTCTCTGATGGCTAGGGATGTTGAGCATCTCCTTATGTGTTTCTCTGCCATTCTATATTCTTCTACAGAGAATTCTCTGTTTAGCTCCATGCCTCATTTATTAATTGGGTTACTTGAATTATTTCCTTTTAACTTCTTTAGTTCTTTATATATTCTAGATATCAGCCCTCTGTCAGATGTTGGGTTGGTGAAGATCCTTTCCCAATCTGTAGGCTGTTGTTTTGTTCTAACGACAGTGTCTTTTGCTTTACAGAACCTTTTCAGTTTCATGAGGTCCCATTTATTAATTGCTACTCTTAGGGCCTGTGCTGTTGGTGTTCTGTTCAGGAAGTTGTCTCCTGTGCCAATGAGTTCTAGGATCTTCTAAACAATTTAGAGTATCTGGTTTTATATTGAGTTCTTTCATCCATTTGGACTTTCGTTTTGTGCAAGGTGATAAATATGGATCTATTTTCATTTTTCTGCATGTAGCCATCCAGTTGGACCAGCACCATTTGTTGAACATGCTGTCTTTTATCCATTGAATGGTTTTGGCTTCTTTGTCAAAAATCAAGTATTCATAGGTGTGTGGATTTGATTCTGGGTTTTCTATTCGGTTCCATTGATCCACCTTTCTGTTTCTATGCCATTACCAAACAGTTTTTATTACTATTGCTCTGTAGTAAAACTTGACATTAAGGCTGAAGATACCTCCAGAAGACCTGTTGTTGTACAGGATTGTTTTGGAAATTCTGTGTTTCTTTGTTTCTCCATAGGAAGTGGAGACTTTTTCTTTCAAGGTCTTTAAAGCATTGTGTTGGTATTTTGATGGGAATTTCATTAAATCTGTAAATTGCTTTTGGCAGGATGGCTATTTTCACTATGTTAATCCTATCGATCTATGAGCATGGGAGATCTTTCCATCTTCTGATGTCTTCTTTGATTTCTTACTTCAGAGACATGAAAGTTTTATTTTTTTTTTTTTCAAACAGGTCTTTCATCTGCTTGGTTAGAGTCACATGAAGGTACTTTATGTTATTAGTGGCTATTGTGAAAGGTGTTGTTTCACTGATTTATTTATTGGCCCTTTTGTCTTGGGTATACAGGAGGGCTTCTCATTTTTTTTTGAATTAATTTTGTATCCACCCACTTTGCTGAAGGTGTTTATCAGCTGAAGAAGTTTTCTGATTGAGTTTTTTGGGTCACTCAGGTTTACTATCATATCATCTGCGAATAGTGAAACTTTGACTTCTTCCTTTCTGATTTGTATACCTGTGATCTCCTTTACTTGTCTTATTGCTTTAGCTAAGACTTCAGGTACTATGTTGAAGAAATATGGAGAAAGTGGGTAGCCTTGCTTTGTCCCTGATGAAAGAACAATTCTCAGTTTCATGTGGAATAACAAGAAATCCAGAAGGGCTAAAACAATCCTCTACAATAAAAGATCTTCTAAGAGGTAACTCTATCCTTGATGTCAAGCCAAACTATAGAGAAACAACAATAAAGTCTTTATGGTACTAGTATAGAAACATTCTGGTGTGTCAATGGAATCAAATAGAAGACCCAGAAATAAACTTACAGACACTTGAATTTTGCAAAGATGCCAAAACAATACAATGGAAAAAATATAGCATCTTTAACTAATGGTGCAGGTCTAACTGGATATCTACGTGTAGAAAATCCAAATAGATCCATACTTATCACCCTGTACAAAATTAAAGTTTAAGTGGATCAAAGACCTCAATATAAAAGCAGACACACTAAATTTGTTAAAAGAAAAAATGGCGAATAGCAGTGAACTCCTTGACATAGGAGACCACTTCCTAAAAAAGAACACCAACAGCACAGGTTCTAAGATCAACAATAAATAGGATCTCATGAATCTGAAAAGCATCTGTAAGGCAAAGGAAACTATTATCAGAACAAAAATGACAGCCTACAGACTGGGAATGGATATTTACCAACTCTGTATCTGACAGAGGGTTAATATCCAGACTATATAAAGAACTCAAGAAGTCAAAAAGCAACAAATCAAGTAATCCAATTAACTAATAGGCTACAGAGCTAAACAGAATTCTAAACAGAGGAATATCAAATGGCAGAGAAGCACTTAAAAATGTTCAACCTCATTAGCCATTAGGGAAATGCAAATCAAAACGACCATGAGTTTCCACTTTACAACCATCATAATAGCTAAGATCAAAAACACAAGTGACAACACATGCTGGATAGGATATGGAGAAGGGGGAACCCTCCTACATTGCTGGTGGGAATATAAGCTTGTACAACCACTTTGGAAATCAATCTGGTGCTTTCTCAGACAATTAGAAATAGTGCTACCTCAAGATCCAGCTATACCACTCCTAGGCAAATATACAAATTATGCTCAAGTACACAACTAAGACATTTGTTCAACCATGTTTTTAGCAGCTTTATTCATAATAGCCAGAATCTATAAAGAACCCAAATATCTCTCAACTGAGGAATGGATAAAAATATTGTGGTACCTTTACACAATGGAAGACGCACATGGTATGCACTCACTCATAAGGGGATATAAGACATTTAATATAGGATAATCATACTAAAATGCATTCACTTAAAGAAGCTAAGCAAGAAGGATGTCCCTGAGAAAGATGTTCAATCCTCATTCACAAAGACAAATTGGATAGATATAGGACAAGGGTGAAAACAGGGAACAAGACAGTAGCCTACCCACACAGGCCCCCTGAAACAATCTACCCTAGAGGGTATTAAAGCAGATGCTGAGACTCATAGCCAAACTTTTGGATGAGTGTTTGTAATCCTATGAACAAAGGGGGAGAAAGAAAGACCTGGAGACGACTGGTGTTCCACAAGGAGAGCAACCTAACCAAAATATCTGGGTACAGGAGTCTTTTCTGAGACTGATACTCTAACCAAGGACCATGCATGGATATAACCTAGAACCTCTGCACAGATGTAGCCCATGACAACTCAGTCTCCTGGCAGTTTTCTTAGTAATGGGAACAGGAGCTATATCTCATATGAACTCAGTGTCTGGTTCTTTGATCACCTCCCTCTGAGTTGGAGTAGCACTACCAGGCCAGAAAGGAAGACAATCCAGACAGTTCTGATGAGACCTGATAGGCTAGGCTCAGCTGGAAGACGAGGAGGATCTCCCCTATTAGTGTACTATGCAAGGGGCATAGGAGAAGAGGGAGGGAGGGAGGGTGAGATTATGAGGGGATGAGGGAGGGAGCTACAGCAGCTATACAAAGTGAATAAATTGTAATAAATTAAAAATTCCAAAAAAGGAACACTTGTGGTCCTTGCAAAGAATGTTTATTTTGCAGTATTCATGGTGGGTGGCTCATGACTGGCTTGAAACCCAGGAGATCTGAAATGCTCTTCTAAACTTTGCCAGCATACAGACATAATAATTGAAACTTTAAAAATCTTTGAAATTATAGAGACCAAGTACTACCGAAGCACAAAAGATCATTGCTTGTCATTCAGATATACTCAATTTCACTATAGCTACAATCATGAAGAACAAGTTCAAACTTACAAAAACTGTAGAGCTGTAAATTTATTTAATTCATTGTCCACAATTGCAACTGGTTACTATTAGTATATTTAAAAATAACAAAGATGCCTACCAACAAAATTCTATACAGAACTTTAAAGAAAATTTCCCAATTCTATATGGAATAACAAGAAACCCAGAATCATAAACACAGTCCTCTATAATAAAAGATCTTCTGGACGTATCTGCCTCCCTGATCTCAACCTGTAGTATAGTGCGACAGCAATAAAAACTGCAATGTACTGGCATAGAAAGCAGCTGATGGATCAATGGAATCAAACAGAAGGCACACATATAAACCCACATTCTTATGGACAGCTCTTTTTGTTTTTGTTTTTTAAAAAGATGACAAAACCATATAATGGAAAAAAGATAGCATCTTTAACAAATGGTGTTGGACTAAGTAGATGACTACATGTAAAAAAATGCAAATAGATTCATACTTATCACCCTGCACAAAACTAAAGTCCAAGTGGATCAAAGACCTCAACATAAAACCAGACACATTAAATCGGTTAGAAGAAAAAGTAGGGAAGAGCCTTGAACTCATTGGCACAGTAGACTACTTCCTGAACAAACACCAACAGCATAGGCTCTAAGAGCAACAATCAATAAATGGGACCTAATAAAACCAAAAAGCTTCTGTAAAGCAAAGGACACTCTTTTCAGAACAAAACGACAGCCTACAGATTTAGAAAGGATCTTCACAAACCCTCTATCTCACAGAGGTTTAATATCCAGAATATATATAAGGAACTCAGGAATTTAAAAAGCAACAAATGAAGTAATCCAAATTAAAAATGGGGTATAGAGCTAAACAGAGAATTCTCAACAGAGGAAAATCGAATGGCAGATAAACACTTAAAGAAATGCTCAATGTCTTTAGTCTTCAGGGAAATACAAATCAAAACTACCCTGAGATTTCACCTTACACACATCAGAAATGCTAAGATCAAAAGCTCCAGTGACAACACATGCTGTAGAAGATATGGATTAAGAGGAACCCTCCTCCATTGCTGTTGAGAATGTAAAATTGTACAAGCTCTTTGGAAATTAATCTGGCTCTTTCTGAGTCAGTTAGGAGTAGTGATACCTCAAGATCTAGCTATAACATTCCTAGGCATATATCCAAAAATGCTCAAGTATGCAACAAGCTCATTTGCTCAACCATATTTGTAGCAGCGTTTTTAAAAATGGTCAGAAGCTGGAAACTACCCAAATGTCCCTCAGTTGAGGATTAGATACAGAATTTTTGGTTCATTCACACAATGGAATACTACTCAGCAATTAAAAACAAGGAAATCATGAAATTTGCAGGCAAATGTTGGGAACTAGAAAAGATCATCCTGAGTGAGGTATCCCAGAAGCAGAAAGACACACATTGTATATACTCACTTATAGGTGGATATTAGATATACAATAAAGGGTAATCATAACAAAATGTGTAAACCTAAAGAAGCTAAGCAAGAAGGAGGACCCTGGGAAAGATGATCAATCCTCATTCAGAATGGCAAATTGGATGGACATCATAAGAGAGAGAAAACAGAAAACAGGACAGGAGCCTACCACAGAGGGACTCTTAAAGACTTTACCTAGCAGTGTATCAAAGCAGAGGCTGAGACTCATAGCCAAACTTTGGGCAGAGTGCAGGGAATGCTATGAAAGAAGGGAGAGATAGAAAGATCTAGAGGGAGCAGGAGTTCCACAAGGAGAGCCAAAAAAATATCTGGGCACAGGTTTGTTTTCTGAGACTGATACTCCAACCAATGACCATTCATGGAGATAACCTAGAACCCCTGCCCATATGTAGTCTGTGGCAGCTCAGTGTCCAAGTGGGTTCCCTAATAATGGAAACAGGGATGGTCTCTGACATGAACTCAGTGGCCTGCTTTTTGATCACGTCCCCCTGAAGGAAGGGGGTGCAGCCTACCAGGCCACAGAGAAAGACAATATAGCCAGCCCTGATGAGAACTGGTTGACTAGGATCAGATGGAAGGGGAGGAGAACTTCCACCATCAATGGACTGGGGGAGGGGCATGGGAGGAGCAGAGGGAGGGTGGGACTGAGAGAGGACAAGGGATGGGGCTACAGTAGGGATACAAAATGCATAAACTGTAAGTAATAAAACAATAAATACGTTTTTAAAAGGTGCCTTAAAATATGTTATATAAAAATACAACTAATCCTATAACTTTTTAGAGAACTTACCCTGACAGACAATTGCAGGTCTTTCATATAGGAATATTTTTTATGTATTATTTGCTTATAAGAAAATCTATGATAAAAAATATAGAGATAAAATTACTCCATCAGAAAAAAAATACCAGGATGTATTCCTAAAATGAGTGACATTTTGCAAAGAGATTCATGCAGCTCTTCAGGAGGGATTCATAATAGTTTTTTTTTTGGGGGGGGTCAATAGACATGGCAGCTCCATGTATGTTACTTTACATCAAGAACATTAAGAATAAAAAGATAGGAGGATAAAAGACATTTATAATTATGACCATGTGTAGGCATAATTTAATATATGTGCTTATATCTTGGATGTAAAAAATGGTTTAAAAAGTGAAAAAGAAAAGAAAATTTAAATAGAAAAAATGTAAAGGGTAAGGGTATTAAGAATTATTTTTTTGAAGCTATGTTCAAGTACTGTTGATAAGAATTTAAAAGTTAATTTAAAACCACTTTGGAAATCAATCTGGCGCTTTCTCAGACAATTAGGAATAGTGCTTCCTTAAGAACCAGCTATACTGTGGCCTGGTAAGGCTGTTTCCCCCTCAGGGGGAGGTGATCAACAAGCAGTCCAATAAGATTATGTCAAAGGCAGTCCCTCTTCCCATTACTATGTAACCCACTTGGACACTGAACTGCCATGGGCTACATCTGTGCAGGGGTTCTAGGTTATCTCCATGAATAGTCCTTGGTTGGAGTATGAGTCTCTGGGAAGTTCCCTGTGTTCAAATTATCTTGTTCTGTTGCTCTCCTTGTGGAGTTCCCGTCCCCTCCAGCTCTTACTATTTCCCACTTCTTACATAAAATTCCATTCACTCTGCCCATCAGTTGGCCATCAGACACTTTTGATGAGAACTTATAGACTAAGATCAGAAAGGAGAGGAGAACCTCCCCTATCAGTGGACTTGGGGAGTGGCATGAATGCAGAAAGGAGAGGGAGGGTGGGATCGGCAAGGGAGGAGGGAGGGGCTTATGGGGGGATACAAAATGAATGAAGTTTAATTAATAAAAAATATAAAAAGACCCAGCTATACCACTTGTGGGTATATATCTAAAAGTTGTTCAAGTACACAAGGACATTTGTTAAACCATGTTGGTAGCAGCTTTCTTTGTAATAGCCAGAACCTGGAAACAAGCCAGATGTCCATCAACAGATGAATGGATACAGAAATTGTGGTATTTTTACACAATGGAATACTACTGAGCAATCAAAAATAAGGAAATCATGAAATTTGCAGGCAAATGGTGGAATCTGGAAAAGATCATTCTGAGTGCGGTATCCCAGAAGGAGAAAGACACACATGGTATATACTCACTTATATAGACCTATAAGATATGATAAACACAATGAAATATACACCTAAAGAAGATAAACAAGAAAGAATACCCGGGTTAAGATGATCAGTCCTCAATTAGACAAATGGGTTGGGCATTGGATGTAGGAGGAAACAAGTAACAGGACAGGAGCCTACCACAGAGTGCTTCTGAAAGACTCTACCTAGCAGTGTATCAAAGCAGATACTAAGACTCATAACCAAACTTTTGGCAGAGTGCAGGGAATCATATGAAAGAAGGGGGAATTAGTATGACTTGGAGAGGATAGGAGCTCCACAAGGACCAAATATATCTGGGCACAGGAGTCTTATATGAGACTGTTTCTCCAACCAATGACCATGTATGGATATAACCTAGAACCTCTGTTCGGATGTAGCCTTTGGTAGCTCAGTAACCAAGTGGGTTACCATAGTAAGGGGAACAGGGACTATTTCTAACATGAACTCAAATGGCAGGCTCCTTGACCTCCCCACCCCCTAAGGGAGGAGCAGTCCTGCTAGGTCACAGAAGAGGACTTTGCAGCCAGACCTGAAGATACCTGATAAAACAGGGTCAGATGAAAGAGGAGGAGATCCTCCCCTATCAGTGGACTTGGAAAGGGGCAGGGTGGAGATGAGGGAGGAGGGAGGGTCTGGGAGGGAATGAGGCAGTGGGATACAGCTGGGATACAGAGTTAATAAAATTTACCTAATAATAAATAATTTAAAAAGAATATTAAACAATGAAAAAATAATGAAATAAAAATTTTATTTTTTAGTGTCTTAAATATATTTTGATCATATTATTCCCCTCTCCCAACTCCTCCCCATACCCTATCCATCCAATTATGCTAATTTTGTCTCTTAAAAAGGAAAAAAAACACTGGGGAAGCAGAGGCAGGCAGAGCTCTGTGCATTTGGGACCAGCCTGGTCTATAGAGAGGACAGCCAATGCTACACAGAGAAACCCTGTCTAGAAACAAACAAAAAAAAAAGCAAAACAAGCAAAATAAAAAATGACAAAAGTAAATGAAACAAATAAACCAAAATATAAACACAAAATTATGAAATCTATTTTATGACAACTCCAACTATTCCTAAGCATGAGTTCTGCACTAGAGTGTAGTTAATATACTCAATATCAGTCCATTGTAGAAAACTGATTTTCCTTCTCTAGAAGCTATCAATTAAAAATAGAAATAACTCAATCACATTGTACTTGCAATGGAGAATGGAGTAAGAAAACTACATCTTGAATTTGACAAGAAGCATCATCTTGTTTGGCAAAATGAATTTCTGAGCAGGATTAACAGCTACAATTTAATATATCAAGTTGAAGGTGTCCTTATTTCATAGAGTGTATAAACCACTATAAACCAGTCATTACCACCATGGAGGTTACAATCTTTTTGAAATGATGACATGAATTTAAAATATACAAATAAAGAGCTAGACCTGGTTAGTGCTGGTGCATATCTTTAATCCCAGGATTTTGAATGCAGAGACAGGTGAATCTCTGAGTTCAAGGCCAACCTGGTCTACAGAGGTAGTCCAGGATATCCAGGGCTACACCGAGAAACCCTGTCTTGAAAAGCAAACATACAAACAAAAACAAACAAAAAACCAAAACAAAAAAACACACAAAAAAACAAACCAAACTAAACAAACAAACAAATAAGGGTCTAGAGACATGGCTGATCATCATTCCAGAGGGCTCACTACTGTTTTAACTCTAGCTGCAAGGAATCTGACACTGTCTTCTAGCCTTTGTGGAGACTTGCATTCTTATGTATATACCACAAAAGAGACACATACATACACTCAATGAAAAATTAAAACTTTAAAGAGTAAAACATACAATTGAGGAAAAAAAATGTTATGAAAGATTGGTGCCCAAATTTGTTTTCATTACATTGAATGTGTCTTGGAAAAAAAAAAAGGAGAGCATCACAATATCGATTAGTTAAGGCACAAGATGAATCATTCTGATTTAAATTTTTATGCACTATGCTTTTAATAGATATCAACTCTTCTATGGTAGTTACTTCAAAGTGGTGAGAGACTTTGGGGTCAGTTTTCTTTATCCTAGATGATCTTTATATCTTCATGCTATAGAAAAGGAGGAAATTAAATCATATTTAATGTTTTGTTTTTTTTTTAAGAGAATCTGGAGGTAGTTGGTTCTAGGAATAATTCAACCAAATGATGTCAGGACGCTGAGTGGGCTTCTCTGGATTTATTTTTGCTTTTCCCTTGTGGTCACTAAAGTAGCTGAAATAGCTCCAAACATTATGTCCTTATATGAGAATGTTCAAAGCAGGAAGGAACACAGAAAAATAAATGTCTGCGATTTGTTAAATATAAAATATGCTCCGTAACAGGAGATGACTCATGATAGATCTAAGTTGTTGGGAGATGCAAGAACAGATAAAAGCTTTTCCAGAAGTTCCCAGCAGACCTTTCAAATTTATTGGTCAAAATTACATCATATGTATCACATTAGTCCAATCACTGGAAAAGAGGAACTGAATTTCTGTAACTTACATAGGACTATCATAACTTACCTCCCATGATTAAATATATTTAGAAAAATCTGCATAATAAAAAGAGAAATAAATGACTGTGAATTGGTCAAAAGAAGCTACTGTCTCTAAAACTGAAGTTAGTAGTGAATATGCAGCACAATCTAATATACTGCATTCTTTTGTTCCTCCTGATCTTTTCCTGACTTTTTCTTTACTTCTGACTCGCCATCTCTCCATCTTCTCTTTTCTTTATATTACATATGTTCACTTGTGAAACAACCTTAAAAAATGGTGTGAACTGGCATTTAAATGAAATGCAAACTCACTGGAAGTACCTAAATCTTTCCTTTGTGGATTGGCTCACTTCCATATGACTTTGTGTACCAGATAGTGTTCACATTGTGTAACTCTAAATCCACATCTCTTGAAATGAAAGATATTGAGTGGTAATAACAACTTGTCATGAATCATGAATCAAATACAGACAGTTAAAATTATTCTTCATATTTCTGGAGCCATATTCTCATTTTATTCCCATCAAATATTAGGTCAGTGGCTAACAAGATATGACTTAGTGATATATATATAATTTTTTTTTACACTTTATTCACTTTGTATCCCCCATATTGTTACTTAGGTTTACTGCAGGTATCAAGTTACAGAAAGAGTCATGCTAAATCATATTTTAAGGCATTTAACTGTAAATCTGGCTGTAAAATCTTTTGTCTTTTGAAAGAACTTTTGTTCTCTGAAGGTTTAGAGTTTAACTGTGCCGACAATATAAGTGCAGAAAACAGAATCAACACAAAGGTTTAGAAGAAATGCTTTTCCTAAATTGGGAAGCTGGGGAAGAGTAAAGATGAGAGTGCACATTATACCCTAATGGTCTATTCATGAAGAGTTCTCAACCTATACCTCTGAGACAGGAAAAATATTCTATTTTCTATATCATAACCTCATTTAATGAAAATGTGAATGTAATTGTTAGATTAATTACAGTTTATTCACTAAGTATTCCAGCTGGAGCCCCTCCTTCATTCTTTCCCAATCCCACTCTTCCTCCCATGCCCCTGTCCAAGTCCACTGAAAGGGGAGGTCCTCTTCTGCTTCCATGTGACCCAAGCCTATCAGGTATCATCAGGACTGACTGAATTATCATCTTCCTCTGTGGCCTGGTAAGGCTGCACCCCCCTCGGGGGGGAGGTATTCAAAGAAACAGCCACTGAGTTCATGTCGGAGACAGTCCCTGTTCCCCTTAAGAGGAAACCCACTTGGAGACGGAGCTGCCATGGGCTACATCTGTGCAGGGGTTATAGGTTATCTCAACTAATGGTCCTAGGTTGGAGTATCAGTCTCAGAAAAGACACCTGGGCCCAAAATTCTTGGCTCTGTTGTTCTCCTTGTGGAGCTCCTGTCCCCTCCAGGTCTTTCTATCTCTCCCTTCTTTCAAAAGATTCCCTATCCTCTGCCCAAAACTTGGCTATGAGTCTTAGAATCTACTTTGACACAGCTGGGTAGAGGCTGTGTCTGTGGTAGAGGTAGAACCCTCTGTGATAGGCTCCTGTCCTGTTCCCTGATTTCCCCCTCTTCGATATCTGTCCAATTTGGCTATCTGAGTATGTATTGATCATCTTACCCAGGGAACTCCTTCTTGCTTGGCTTCTTTAGGTGTACAGATTTTAGTATGTTTGTCATATTTTATGTGGCTAGTATCGACTTATAAGTAAGTATATACCATGTGTGTCTTTCTGCTTCTTGGTTACCTCACTCAGAATGGTATTTTCTGGTTCACACCATTTGCCTGCAAATTTCATGATTTTCTTGTTTTTAATTGCTGAGTAGTATTCCATTGTGTCAATGTACCACAATTTCTGTGTCCATTCCTCAATTGAGGGACATCTGGGTTGTTTCTAGATTCTGGCTATTATGAATAAAGCTGATACAAACATGGTTGAACAAATGTCCTTGTGTAATTAAGCATATTTTGGATATATGTCTAGGAGTGTTATAACAGGATCTTAAGGAAGCACTATTCAGATTGATTTCCAAAGTGGTTGTATAATTTTACATTGCAACCAGAAATGGAGATGCATTCCCCTTTCTCCACATCCTTTCCACCATGCATCTTCCCTTGAGTTTTGGGTCTTAGCCATTCTGATAGATGTATGGTGAAATCTCAGAGTCATTTTGATTTGCATTCCCCTGATGACTAAGGATTTTGAGCATTTATTTGTTTCTCTGACATTTGATATTCCTCTATAGAGAATTCTCTGTTTAGCTCTGTACCCCATTTTTTAATTGGATTACTTTATTTGTTGCTGTTTAACTTCTTGGTTCTTTATATATTCTGGATATTAGCCCTCTGTCAGTCATAGGGTTGGTAAAGATCCTTTCCTAGTCTGTAGGCTGTCATTTTGTCCTGATGTACTGTCCCTTGCTTTACAGAAACTATTCAGTTTCATGAAGTCACATTTATTAATTGTTGATCTTAGAGACTATGCTGTTGGTGTCATGTTCAGGAAGTAGTCTCCTGTGCCAATGAGTTCAAGGCTCTTACCCATGTTTTCTTTTACCAGATTTAATGAGTCTGGATGTTGAGCTCTTTAATCCACTTGGAGTTTAGCTTTGTGCAGGGTGATCAATATGTATCTATTTGTATTTTCCTTTTTTAAAATGTTTAAAATTTAATTTAATTTTATTAATTACACTTTATTCACTTTGTATCCCCCCATAAGCGCCTCCCTCCTCCCTTTCTGGTCCCACCCTCTGTCCCCCTTCTTCACTCATGCCCCTCCCCAAGTCCACTGATAAGGGAGGTCCTCCTCTCCTTCCTTCTGATCTTAGTCTATCAGATCACATCAGGAGTGGGTGCACTGTCATCTTCTGTGCCTGGTAAGCATCCAGTTAGACCAGCAGCACTATTTATTGTAGATTCTGTCTCTTTCATTATGTGGTTTTGGCATCTTAGTCAGAAATCAATTATACATAGATTGTGGATTTATTTCTGGGACTTCTATTTGTTCCATTGCTCCAACATTCTGTTCCCATGCTAGTACCATGCATTTTTTATTACTATTGCTCTGTAGTACATATTGAAATCAGGGATAGAGATATCTCAGGCAAACAGTTGTTGTTCAAGAATGTTTTCACAATTCTGGGTTTTTTGCTTTTCCATATGAAGTTGAGAATTTTTTTTTCAATGTCTGTAAATAATTGTGTTAGTATTTTGATGGGAATTGCATTGAATCTGTAGATTGCTTTTGGCAGGATGTCCTTTTTAATTATGTTAATCCTACCTGTCCATGAACATGAGAGATCTTTCCATTTTCTGATATCTTCTTCAATTTCTTTCTTCAGAGACTTGAAGTTTTTTTTTTTTTCAAACACTTTTTTTCAACACTTGCTTGGTTAGAGTCACATTAAGATACTTTATGCTATTGGTGGCTATTGTGAAGGATGTAGTTTCCCTAATTTCTTTCTCAGCCCTATTTTTTTTGTGTGTATACAGGAGTGTTAATGATTTTTTTGAGTTAATTTTGCATTCAGACACGTTGCTGAAGTTGTTTATCAGCTAAATGTGTTCTCTGCTAGAATTTTTGTGGTCACTGATGTATACTATCATATCATCTGCAAAAAGTGATACTTTGACTTCTTCCTTTACAAATTGTATACCCTTGATCTCCTTTAATTGTCTTATTGTTCTAGCTAGGAGTTCAAATACTATGTTGAAGAGATATGAAGAGACTAGACAGCCTTGCCTTGTACCTTATTTCAGTGGAACTGATTTATGTTTCTCTCCATTTAGTTTGATTTTGGCTATAGGCTTGCTGTATATTGTCTCTACTATGTTTATGTATGTGCATTGTATCTGTGATCTCTCCAAGACTTTAAACATGAATGGGTGTTGAATTTTGTCAAATGCATTTTTGACATCCAAGAAGATGATCATGTGGTTTTTCTCTTTCAGTTTATTTATATGGTGGATTACCTTGATGGATTTCAGTATATCAAACCACCCTTGCAGACCTGAGATGATGCCTCCTTGGTCATGGTGGTTGATATCTTTTATGTGTCCTTTCATTCTGTTTGAGAGTAATTTATTGATTGTTTTTGCATCAATGTTCATAAGAGTGATAGGTCTGAAGTTATCTTTTTTGGGGGTCCTTCATAGAATGAATTTGGTAATATTCCTTCTGTTTCTATTTTGTGGAATAGTTTGTTTTTTTTAATTTTTTTCTTTTTTATTTTTATTAATTACAGTTTATTCACTTTGTATCCCCCCTGTACCTCCCTCCCTCCTCCCCTCTCAACCTCACCCTCCCTCCCTCTTCTCCACTCATGTCCCTTCCCAAGTCCACTGATTTGGGGAGGTCCTCCTCCTCTTCATTCTGATCCTAGTCTATCAGGTCTCAGTAGGACTGGCTGCATTGTCTTCCTCTGTGGCCTGGTAAGGCTGCTGCCCCCTTAGGGGGAGGTGATCAAAGAGCAGATCAATCAGTTCATGTCAGAGACAGCTTCGGTTCCCATTACTATGGAACCCACTTAGACACTGAACTGCCATGGGCTACATCTGTGCAGGGGATCTAGGTTACCTCCATGAATGTTCCATGGTTGGAGTATCAGTCTCAGAAAAGACCCCTGTGCCCAGATTTTTTGGTTGTGTTGCCCTCCTTGTGGAGCACCTGTCCTCTTCAGGTCTTACTATCTCTGCCTTCTTTTTTTTATTATTATTTTATTTTTCTTTTTAGTTACATTTTGTTAACTCTGTGTCCCAGCTGTATCCCGCTCCCTCATTCCCTCCCCAACCCCACACTCCCTCCCTGGTCTCCTCCCTGCCCTTTTCCAAGTTCCCTGATAGGGGAGGACCTCCTCCCCTTTCATCTGACCCTGTTTTATCAGGTATCTTCAGGGCTGGCTGCAAAGTCCTCCTCTGTGGCCTAACAGATTGCTCCTCCCCTGGGGGGGGGGTGTCAAACAGTCTGCCCTTGAGATCCTGTTAGAAATAGTCCGTGTTCCCCTTACTTTGGAAAACTACTTGGTTACTGAGCTACCACAGGCCACATCTGAGCAGAAGTTCTAGGTTATATCCATAGATGGTCCTTGGTTGAGTGTCAGTCTCAGAAAAGACCCTGTGCCCAGATATATTTGGTCCTTATAGAGCTCCTATCCTTTCCATATCATACTAACTTCCCTTCATTCATATGATTCTCTGCACTCTGCCGAGGGTTTGGTTATGAGTCTTAGTGTCTGCTTTGAAACACTGCTAGGTAGAGTCTTTCAGATGCCTTTTGTGGTAGACTCCTGTCATAAGTTCAATGCACATCCCATTTGTCTTTCTAAATGAGGATTAATCACCTTCGCCTGTGTCCACTTTCTTGATTATCTTCTTTAGGTGTGTAGATTTCATTATGTTTATCATGTCTTGTAGGTCTATATAAGCGAGTATATGCCAAGTTTGTCTTTCTCCTTCTGGGATACTTCACTCAGAATGATCTTTTCTAGATCCCACCACTTGCCTGCAAATTTCATGATTTCCTCCTTTTTGATTGCTGAGTAGTATTCCATTGTGTAAAAATACCACAATTTCTGTATCCATTCCTCCGTTGATGGACATCTGGGTTGTTTCCAAGTTCTGGCTATTACAAATAAAGCAGCTACGAACATGGTTGAACAAATGTCCTTGTTGTGTACTTGAACAAATTTTGGGTATATACCTAGGAGTGGTATGGCTGGATCTTGAGGAAATGCTATTTCTTATTTTCTGAGAAAGCGTCAGATTGAATTCCAAAGTGGCTGTACAAGTTTACATTCCCACCAGCAGTGGAGGAGGGTTCTCCTTTCTCCACAAACTCTTCAGCATGTGTTGTCACTTGAGTTTTTCATCTTGGCCATTCTGATGGGTGTAAGGTGAAATCTCAGGGTCGTTTTGATTTGCATTTCCCTAATGGCTAATGAGGTTGAGCATTTCTTTAAGTGTTTCTCTGCCATTCGACGTTCCTCTTTCGAGAATTCTCTGTTCAGCTCTGTTCCCCATTTTTTAAGTGGATTACTTGGTTTGTTGCTTTTCTGCTTCTTTAGTTCTTTATATATACTTGATATTAGCCCTCTGTCAGATAAAGGGTTGGTGAAGATTCTTTCCCAATCTGTAGGCTGTCTATTTGTTTTGATGACAGTGTCTTTTGCTTTACAGAAGCTTTTCAGTTTCATGAGGCCCCATTTATTGATTGTTGCTCTTAGAGCCTGTGCTGTTGGTGTTCTGTTCAGGAAGTTGTCTCTTGTGCCAATGAGTTCTAGGCTGTTTCCCACTTTTTTTCCAGCTGATTTAGAGTATCTGGTTTTATGTTGAGGTCCTTGATTCACTTGGACTTTAGTTTTGTGCAGGGTGATAAATATGGATCTATTTTCATTTTTCTGCATGTAGACATCCAGTTGGTCCAGCACCATTTGTTGTAGATGCTGTCTTTTTTCCATTGAATGGATTTGGCTTCTTTGTCAAATATTGAATATTCATAGGTGTGTGGGTTTATTTCTGGGTCTTCTATGCGATTCCATTGATTCTCCTTTCTGTTTCTATGCCAATACCATGCAGTTTTTATTACTGTTGCCCTGTAGTACAGCTTGAGATCGGGAATGGAGATACCTCCAGATGATCTGTTGTTGTACAGGATCGTTTTGGAGATTCTGGGTTTTTTGTTTCTCCATATGAAGCTGAGAATCTTTTTTTTCAAGGTCTGTAAAGAATTGAGTTGGTATTTTGATGGGAATTGCATTGAATCTGTAGATTGCTTTTGGCAGGATGGCCATTTTCACAATGTTAATCCTACCAATCTATGAGCACGGGAGATCTTTCCATCTTCTGAGATCTTCTTCAATTTCTTTCTTCAAAGACTTGAAGTTTTTCTCAAACAGGTCTTTCACTTGCTTGGTTAGAGTCACACCAAGGTACTTTATGTTATTAGTGGCTATTGTGAAGGGTGTTGTTTCCCTAATTTCTTTCTCAGCCTTTTTGTCTTTGGTATACAAGAGGGCTTCTGATTTTTTTGAGTTGATTTTGTATCCTGCCACTTTGCTGAAGGTGTTTATCAGCTGAAGAAGTTCTCTGGTTGAATCTTTGGGTTCGCTCATGTATACTATCATATCATCTGCAAATAGTGACACTTTGACCTCTTCCTTTCCGATTTGTATCCCCTTGATCTCCTTTAGTTGTCTTATTGCTCTGCCTAGGACTTCAAGTACAATGTTAAAGAGATAAGGAGAGAGCGGGCAGCCTTGTCTTGTCCCTGATTTCAGTGGGATTGATTTAAGTTTCTCTCCATTGAGTTTGATGTTGGCTATAGGCTTGCTGTATATTGCCTTTACTATCTTTAGGTATGTGCCTTGTATCCCTGATCTCTCCAAGACTTTAAACATAAATGGGTGCTGGACTTTGTCAAATGCTTTTTCAGCATCTAAGGAGATGATCATGTGGTTTTTCTCCTTCATTTTGTTTATGTGGTGGATTATATTGATGGATTTCCGTATGTTGAACCACCCTTGCATTCCTGGGATGAAGCCTACGTGGTCATGGTGGATGATATCTTTGATGTGTTCTTGGATTCGGTTTGCAAGTATTTTATTGAGTATTTTTGCATCAATGTTCATAAGAGAGATAGGTCTGAAGTTCTCTTTTTTTGTTGGATCTTTGTGTGGTTTAGGTATCAAAGTGACTGTGGCTTCATAGAATGAGTTTGGTAGTGTTCCTTCTGTTTCTATTTTATGGAATAGTTTGAGGAGAATTGGTGTTAGTACTTCTTTGAAGGTCTTGTAGAATTCTGCGCTGAAGCCATCTGGTCCAGGGTTTTTTTTGGAGGGGAGTCTGTTAATGACTGCTTCAATTTCCTTGGGAGATATAGGACTATTCAGTCTTTCTACCTGATCTTGACTTAATTTTGGTAGATTGAATCTGTCAAGAAAGTTATCCATTTCATTTAGATTTTCAAATTTTGTGCCATATAGGCTTTTGCAGTATGACCTAATAATCGTTTGGATTTCCTCAGTGTCTGTAGTTATGTCCCCATTTTCCTTTCTGATTTTGCTGATTTGTATGGTTTCTCTCTGCTTTTTAGTTAGTTTGGCTAAGGGTTTGTCTATCTTGTTGATTTTCTCAAAGAACCAGCTTTTTATTTCATTGATTCTTTGGATAATTTTATTTGTTTCTAATTGATTGATTTCTGCCCTTAGTTTGATTATTTCCAGCCGTCTGCTCCTCTTGGGTGTATCTGCTTCTTTTTTTTTCTAGGTTTTTCAGTTGGGCCATTAAGTTGTTTGTATGTGATGTTACGGATTTCTTCTTGTAGGCACTTAGTGCTATAAATTTTCCTCTGAGCACTGCTTTCAATGTGTCCCCTAAATTTGGGTATGTTGTGCCTTCATTTTCATTGAATTCTAGAAAGTCTTTAATTTCTTTCTTTATTTCTTCCTTGACCCAGCTGTCATTGAGTAGTAAGTTTTTCAGTTTCCATGTGCGTGTCGGCTTTTTGTTGTTTCTGTTGTTGTTGATGTCCAGCTTTAGTCCATGGTGGTCAGATAGTATACAAGGGATTATTTCAATCCTTTTGTATCTGTTGAGGCTTGCTTTGTGACCAACTATATGGTCTATTTTGGAGAAGGTTCCATGTGGTGCTGAAAAGAAGTTGTACTCTTTTGAGTTTGGGTGAAAAAATTTGTAGACATCTATTAGGTCCATTTGTTTTAGGGATTCTGTGAGTGCTTTTATTTCCCTATTTGGTGTCTGTCTGGTTGATCTGTCCCTTGATGAGAGTGGGGTGTTGAAGTCTCCCACTATTAAGGTATTAGGATCAATGTATGATTTAAGCTTTAATATTGTTTCCTTTACAAATGTAGGTGCTCTTGCATTTGGGGAATAGATATTCAAAATTGTGATGTCATCTTGTTGGATTTTTCCTTTGATGAGAATATAGTGGCCCTCCTTATCTTTTTTGATTAACTTCGGATGAAAGTCTATTTTATTAGATATTAGGATGGCTACTCCAGCTTGTTTTCTGGAACCATTTGCTTGAAAAACTTTTTTCCAGCCCTTTACTTTGAGGTAGTGTTTATCTTTGTTGCATAGGTGTGTTTCTTGGATACAACAGAATGTTGGGTCCTGTTTCCGCAACCATTCTGTTAGCCTGTGTCTTTTTATTGGGGAGTTCAGTCCATTGATATTGATAGATAATATTGACCAATGCATGTTAGTTCCTTTTGTAATGGAGTCGATGATCTTACCTTGTTTCATTACTTGTTTTCTTTTCATTTTTGTTGGGACATTATCTGTATGCCCTGTTTTCTTGGGTGAATTCGTTTTCGTTGGATTGGAGTTTTCCTTCTAGTATCTTCTGTAGGGTTGGTTTGCTGTATAGATATTGCGTAAATTTAGTTTTGTCATGGAATATTTTGTTTTCTCCATCTATGTTGATTGAAAGCTTTGCAGGGTATAGTAGTCTCGGTTGACATTTGTGATCTCTTAGAGTCTCCATGATGCTTGCCCAGGCCCTTCTGGCTTTCATAGTTTCTGATGAGAAGTCTGGTGTGATTCTGATAGGTCTACCTTCATATGTTACTTGGCCTTTTTCCCTTGCTGCTTTTAATATCTTTTCTTTGTTCTGTAGATTTAGTGTTTTGACTATGATGTGACGTGATGTGTTTCTTTTCTGGTCTAGTCTATTTGGTGTTCTGTAGGCCTCTTGTATATTTATGGACATCTCTTTCTTTAAGTTGGGAAAATTTTCTTCTATGATTTTCTTGAAAATATTTTCTGGACCTTGGAGCCTGGAGTCTTCTTTTTCATCAATTCCTATTATTCTTAGATTTTGTCTTTTCATAGCATCCTTGATTTCTTGGATATTTTGTGATTGGAATTTTTCTGATTTTACTTTTTCTTTGAGAGAAGTATCAATTTCTGCAAGTGTGTCTTCAGCTCCAGAGATTCTCTCTTCCATCTCTTGTATTCTGTTGGTGATGCTTACTTTTGTGGTTCCTGATCTTTTCTCCAAGTTCTCCAGCTCAAGAGTTTTCTCATTTTGTGTTTTCTTTATTGATTCTAATTCTGTTTTCATGCCTTGCACCATTTCTTTTATGTGTTTGAATTTGGATTCCTGTCTCTCTACGATGGACTCTATTTCTTTGTTCATTTCCTTTTTGTATGCCACTAATTTTTTCTCTACTTGTGCCTCTATTTGTTTGGCTATGTTTGCCTGTGTTTCTTTAAGGGTTTTGTCTATTTCTTCTTTCTTTACCTGCAATTGACTGGCCAACTCTTTGAAAGATTTGTTCATTTCCTCCTTATGAGCCTCAAATAATTGAGCAAGCATGGCTTTAAGGTCATTTTCCTGTGCTTCTGATGAATGGGAGTATCCATCGATTTTGGGGTTTGCTGGTGAAGTCATGATGTCCTGATTTATGTTGGAAGTGTTCTTTCGCCTACCCCTGGCCATTGGCTTATCTGAGACCTTCCCTGTTTGTTTTTGGATTCTGCCGATCAGACTGGTACTGTCTCTCTCTCGAGTCTGGAGAATTCTTCAGGAAGTTGAGAGAGGTCCCGTGTCCTTAGCGTGTGCTGAGGACTAGCTGTACCTGTGGGAGGAAAGTACGCAGGCGCAAACAGAGGCAAAAGCAAACGTGCGTGCGTGCGTGTGTATATGTGTGTGTGTGTGTAAGTGGGTGTGGGCGTGTGTCTCGAGGGACAGAGTGATGGCTAATGTTGAACCCTTGAGTGTGTGGGAGGGGCTCTGCAATGTATATGTCGCAGGCGCTAGTGATGATCGCAGCGCAATTTCTGGCATTAACTGCCTTAACTCCTCAATTAGACCCACAGAGCAGGAACTTCAATGTTCCAAGTGCCCCTCTGTTTCCCAAAGTGGGTATATGGGTGGGAGGGGGTTTGATGCCTGGCTTCTGTTTTAGAAGGACCCAGGATCTCGGGATTTGCAGATTCTCAAGGGTGCACTCACTTACAGGCAGGTCACTTGGCAGAGATGGGGGTATCTGGGCTCTCTGCTCTCTGGTTTGGCCCTGCTTCTTTGATGTGCTCCGCCAGCTCCGTGTTGCTGTCACTGCCAGGTTATGAGGTCTTGCTGCAGCTGGAGATTTCAGGGTGGTCACGTCAGTAGGAATCGGGGTAACCAGCCTTTCTGTTCTCTGGTATGGCCCTGGTTAGTCTTAAACTGGAGGGCTGATGTGCCCCGCCAGCTCAGTGCTGCTCTGCCGCCAGGTTAGAAAGTCCCGCTGTACCTGGAGACTGGGTTGCTAGTCCAGATGCTTTCTGGGAAGTCCTGGGGTCTCTTCACTGTGCTCTCCAAGCTTCGGAGGCCCAGCGCCTGGTGTGTCTAGTTTGTATGGCGTTTCTGTCTGGTTTTGGTGAGTATATAGCGTATTCTCTGTCACTGTGGGATTGGGCGGGCCGTACCATCAGTGATGGCGCTCCTGAGGAGCTAGTATGGCATCTAGCAGACTCGGGCCCTGGGAGGATGGTGAAGCCGCCGCGCGAATCTGGGGCTCCGAGGAGACACAGTACTGCTGGCCTTTGCCGATAAAGGGCTTGGGGCTCCGCCTCAGTGGCTGCAGGCCCCAGGCAGTTAGGTCTGCGCTGAGAAAGGTGAGTCCGCTGTGCCAAGGAGGAGGGAGGTCTGGGGGAGGGGAGTGCCGAGAGATCAAAGGATCGTTTCTCACCTTCCCCAAACAAGTCCCTGGGTGACCCGAGACCAAGGTTTTCACCTCCTGCGATGTTCCCTGTTGTTTAGAAAGTCTCTCCGTTGTTTCCCTGGCTTCAGAAGTTCTTCCACTCATCAACTCAGAACTTTATCTCTTCCACAGCTCAGAAACTGTGTGTGCTAGTCACCATCTTGGCTCCGCCCCTCTCTTGTGGAATAGTTTGAAGAGAATTGGAGTTAGCTCTTCTGTGAAGGTCTGCTAGAATTTTGTGCTGCAATCATATGTTCCTGGGCTTTTTTTGGAAGGGAGAGTCTGATGACTGCTTCAATTTCCTTGGGGGATATAGGACTGTTTAATCAATTTAACTGATCTTGATTTAATTTTGGTAATTGGAATATATCAAGAAAATTGTCCACTTCATTTATATTTTCAAATGGTGTTGCATATAGGGTTTTGTAGTAAGACCTAATGATTCTTCGGATTTCCTCAGTTTCTATTGTTATGGCCCCTTTTTCTTTCTGATTTTGCTGATTTAGATAGTTTTTTTCTGCATTTTATTTAGTTTGGCTAAGGGTTGGTGCCACGGACTGGCCCAGTCGGGCTCCCGTCTTCCACAGGAGAATAAGGCTTTGGACAAGAAGATACGGTTTCGGCGAAGAATTGACAGACAGAGACACCTTGATGGTTTTGACTTTGCTGCAACTTTACTGAAATCAAGCTAGTATTTTTATACAAAAGGCACCTTAAAATTGGCCTGCTTCCCAGAACATTTAGACTTTTTACCAAGAATACAAAGTTTACATTTTAACTCTAAATGCAGTTAAACATAAAGCAGTGCCCACAAGTAATCTTGGCCTAAAAACTTTTTGATCAGAGCAAACAAAGGAAAAGAAACCTCAAATATAGTTTCATTATTGCTAACCAGTGAAGAGGAAAGTCAGGAGCTAAGTCAGATGCCTGCCAAAGTCCCTCTCTATATCAAAATCTAACTACACCTTTGATAACCATCCTCCCATATGTCCTGCTTAAGATTTATGATCTTTCCTAGGAACAAGGTACTGAAGGGAGGGGAAACTCCCGCCAGCTGCACCTCTCATGCTATTATTTCTTAAGAAGGAGCCTATTATTTTTTCACTATTTTTAATACCTATTAATATTAAATCTAATTACCTTTCTTAAACTTATTATTTTTATTAAAGCCTTTAACAATCTACTAATAATAAATTTCTTTATAAAATTAGTTGTGCTATTTCAGGTGTCACAGAGAAAGATCAAAGAATTCATTACTCCAGCCCCAGAGCCACAACTGAAGAAGCATAGAAATCACAGAACACGTCTCTTTTCCAAGTGGGATGAGTTTGCCAGGGACCTTCCAGGGGGCGAATTTCTGGAGAAAGCATATCCCCCACCCCGTAGCTTATGCTACTATGGTGACACTGGCGTAGGTGTGGCAGGTTGGTCTATCTTTTTGAAATTCTCGAAGAACCAGCTATTGTTCTCATTGATACTTTGAATTGTTTTCCTTGTTTCTAACTCATTGATTTCAGTATTGCTTTTGGTTATTTCCAATTGTGTATTCTCTTGGGTGTATCTGTTTCTTTTTTTCCCCACTGGCTTTTAGGTGTGCTCTTAAGTTGCTTTGATGAGATGTCTCAAACTTCTTTCTAGAGGCACTTAATGCTTTGAACTGTCCTCTTAACACTGTTTTCATTGTGTCCCCTAAGTATGGGTAAGTTGTGCCTTCAGTTTCATTAAATTTTAGGAAGTCTCTACTTTCCTTTTTTTTTCCATTTCTTCCCTGACAAAGCTGTCACTGAGTATAGAATTCTTTAGCTTCCTTGTGTGTGTAGGCTTCTTGTTATTTCTGTTGTTGTTGAGGTCTAATTTTAGGTCATGGTGGTTGATAGGATACAAGGATTATTTCAATCTTCTTAAATCTATAGAGTTCTGCTGTGTGCCTGACAACATGATCAAATTTTGAGGGGATTCCATGAGGTGCTGAAAAGAAGGTATCCTCTTTTGAATTAGGGTCAAAAGTTCTGTAGATATCCATTAGGTCCATTTAATTTAAGACCTCTGTAAGTGTCATTATTTCCCCATTTAGCTTCTGTCCAGATGATCTCTCCCTTGGTGAGAGTGGAGTGTTGAAGTCTCCTAATTTTTAGGTTTTGGGATCAATGTGTGATTTAAGCTTTAATAATGTTTCAATTATAACTGTAGGTGTTCCTGTATTAGTGGTATAGATGTTCAGGATTGTGAAGTCCTCCTGGTGTATTTTCCCTTGATAAGAATGAAGTGCCCCTCCTCATCTTTTTTATTCATTTTGGTTGAAAGTCACTTTTAATAGATATTAGGATAGCTACCCAGCTTGTTTTCTGGATCTTTTTGCTTGAAAAATATTTTCTAGCCATTTACTCTGAGGTAGTGTTTATCTTTGTTGCAGAGTTGTGTATCTTGGATGCAACAGAATATTGGATCCTCTTTCCCCAACCATTCTGTTAGTCTGTGTCTTTTTATTGGAGAGTGAGTCCGTTCATGTTGATAGATCATGGTGAACAATGTTAGTTAGAATGTTACTTCCTTTTATTGTGGAGTTAATGGTGTTACAGTGTTATTTTCTTTTACTTTTTTGAGATTAAGCTATCTATATCCTAGTGTTCTTGGGTGTAGCTGTTTTCCTTGGATTGCAGTTTTCCTTCTAGTTTCTTTTGTAGGGCTGGGTTGCTGTGTAGCTATTGCTTAAGTTTAGTTTTGTCATGGAATATTTTCTTTTCTCCATTTATTTTAATTGAAAGCTCTGCTGCGTATAGAAGTCTGGGATGGCATCTGTGTTCTCTTAGAGTCTGCATGACATCTGCACAGGCCCTTCTTGCTTTCATAGCTTCTGTTGAGAAGTCTGGTGTGATTCTGATAGTTCTAACATTATATATTACTTAGTCTTTTTTCTTTGTTGTTTTAATATTTTTTTTCTGTGCTCTGTAGATTTATTGTTTGACTCTTATGTGACATGAGGAGTTTCTTTTCTTGTCTAATCTATTTGGTTTTCTGTAAGCCTCTTTTATGTTTATGGACATCTCTTTCTTTAAGTTGAGAACACTTTCTTCTATGATTTTCTTCAAAATATTTTCTGGAGCTTGGATCATGGAATCTTCTTTTTCATCTATTCCTATAATTTTTAGGTTTTGTCTGTTCATGGTGTCTTTGATTTCTTGATTGTTTTGTGTTTGGAATTTTTCAGATTTTACCTTTTCTTTGAGAGATGTATCAATTCCTGCAATTGTGTTTTCAGCGCCTTAGAGTGTCTCTTCCATCTTTTGTATACTGTTGGTGATGCTGACCTTTGTGGTTCTTGACATTTTTCTCTAAGTTCTCCAGATCCAGTTCTCTTTGTGTTTTCTGTATTGATTCTAATTCAATTTGGATGTCTTGAACCATTTCCTTCATCTGTTTGAATGTGGATTTCTTTCTTTCCATGGTGGTCCCTATTGTTAAGTTCTTTTCTTCTGTATGTGCCACTATATTTTCCCTATTTGTTTGGCTGTATTTGCCTGTATTTCTTTGAGATCTTTGTTCATTTCCTTTTTATGAGCCTCTAATATCTGGGTAAGCATCGATTTGAGATCATTTTCCTGTGTTTACAATCAATTATCATATTCTTGATTTTTGAGGTTGCTGGTGAAGCCATGATTTCCTGATTTTTGTTAGATGTGTTCTTACGCTGACCTCTAGCCATCTGCTTATCTGTATCATTCAATATTTATTCCTGGAGTCTGTACTTCAGACTTGGTCCATCTTTCTCTGGTGTCTGCAGTATTCTTCAGGAAGTTGAAAGATGTCCACCAGTTTGAGAGTAGATCACAGGTGCATTTGTTCAAGTGAAGTTGCATTATCCCAGGATTGTGCATAGAATTGTGCCTTGAAGGACAATGTGCTAGACAGTGTAATGTGGAGCTTAAGTGCAGGAGAGAGTGTGTGTTCTGGTGCTGTGCAGGTACCCTGAATACCTCAGTGGCCTACAGGCCTGTCATACTGTCCTCCTGGTATTCATATTTGTCTGGGCTCCAGGAATTGTTTGCCTGAACTCTAGTGGTAGACCCACAGATCAGGGGCTTCAATGTTGAAAATATTCTCCCAAGAATTCTTATGGTGGCCACAGTGGGGGTGTATGAAGGAAGGCTTCGATGTCTGGCTGCTAGTGTAGAGTGACCCTGGTTCTGGGGCTCTGAATGCACTCACTTGATAATAGTGCACTCATGTCCTAATTGACATAATTGGAAAGCACAGGGATTCCTCTTTTCTCTATTCTCAGATTCGGGCCCACAGAGGTAAGTGACAGTGTAGGAGATCTGTCAGCTCATTGGTTGTCTACCCTTTGTTTGCTGGGCAGAGAGACCATACTTGGGTAGCCACCTCTGTTGCTCCAGTTACTGAGCACGGAGGCTTCTGCTAGGGCTAGCTTCCACCCAGCTGCCTCTGCAGACCTGGAAGACTAGTGCAACCTCCTGCTGGAAGGCCCTGGGAGGTGTGTATATCCCCCTTCCCCCACAGACCTGGGAAGCCCTTATAGCCACCTGCTGGATGCAGTTGCAGAACTGGGAGGCCTGCCTCTGCTGTCTCAGTCACTGAACATGGAGACTCATGCTTAGGACAATCACTGCAGCCTCTGCAGAGCAGGAAGGCACATGCTTGGAAGAGTGGCCACTGCTGTCTGCCTCCTCAGAAGAGGGAGGCCTGTGCTTGGGGCAAGCAGAAGTGCAGTGGTGTTGAATAATTGCAACTCTCAGTCCCCAGAGATATCTGCTGGTGACCTGAATCAGATGACCTGAATCCAAATGGTCTCAGCTCACCTGTTGTCACCTCTTTCCAGGAAGCCTCAATGTGGATGGTCTGGCTTCAGTTCCCAGTCTACTCATGAATTTCGGAGTTTCGGATCCTATGCCCTCAGATATGGTGTGCACTGGTTGCTGACATCTTAGACTCTGCAAGGCAAATTTTCGAGAGACAAAACACTAAATTTTAACAATTTCATTTAAATTCATTGAGCCAGCTTTTCTTTTGGTTGATTAAATTGCAGATCCTTAAACAGCTGTCTTTTAAGAGTAATAATTTTGGCATTTAATTCATAGACCATTAGAGATAGAAGGACCCCCCAGAGATCTCCTTGTTCAATTATTTCATTTTTCAGATGAGAATAAAATGACTAATACCAAAAGAGGTTAAATGAGTTGCCCACTGTCATACAGCTTGTTACTGGCAGAATCAGAAACTATAAAACCGCATGTTTGCTTTCAACATCCATATTTTTTATGATTCATAGTGATGCTTCAGCGACATTAAATTTTACCTGTAGTACTGAATAAATTGTTGTTATGTAATCTTGTAAAATCTTGACTTTCCTACCCATCACTGAATATAAAAAATAAATTCCTCTACTTTGACCCTCAGGAGTCCCAGAAGGAAAGACTACATAGGTGTAAAGGTAAATATTGGTGAAAAGATAGAATGGGGTCAATCTGGTACCCTGCATAGTAGATACTGTACATACAAACAAGTAGCTTAGCTTTTCCTGGGACTTATAGGATTTTTGGAAGTGAATCTATGCAGAATACTGGCAATTTGAAAAATTCCTAAGAGATGGTACTCCAGTGTATTTTTTTTTTAATTTTAGTGTTTGTGACAAATTAACATGAAGACACAGATGTACTTGATTTTAACAGATAACAAGAAATAGCTGCTTGGTCAGAAGAAGATGGCAGCGGCTAGTGTGCACCTTAGCTGAAGGGCAAAGGATCTGCAACACGGAAATTGGTGAGTGAAGGAGGTGATCAACCCAGAACAGTGTTATCTAGACTTCCAGGAAGAAAGAGACTATCCATGAACTGAGTCCATCTAGAATCAGGTCAGGGCAGACTCCTCCAGGAGGAGACACCCCAGGAGGTGATCCCTAGGCACTTCCCCATATCCAACTCCTTACTCCCTCTTTGGAGGAGACAGGAGGCGGCCAGCAGAATCTGCCACAGACCACACTGTAAGCACCGCGGCCCCAGCGAGAGAACTGCAGTTTCCACCAAAAAATCAAATCAATCCAAAACAAAATTCGAGATTCGGGGATGAAAAGATCTAATCCTTTTGGGAACTTCCCCAAGAATGCTGCCATAATCCTACCCTGGTAGAGCAGAGGATAGAGAGGCACATAGCGGTTTCACAGCACCCAGACCCCAGTGCTGCCTGCTGCTCCTAGCAAACAAACTTCAGCTCGGGATCTGGGACTATGGTCACTAACTCGTCCTGAGACTCTCGCGGGTCCAGCACAATAAGGTCTAGCACCAAGTCCTAGCACCCGTGGCCACCGGCCCCAGGCAGATTAATCTCTGCCTCAGGATCAGGGACTGAGAATTCCCAACCCTTCCTGGCACTCTACTGAGAATGCCGCCATAAGCTTGCCCTAGCAGAGGGGAAGGTCAGAGGGGAAGGACAGAGAGGCGGCCTGCCACAGGCCACAGCACCCCCACTCCAGCACACCCAGCGGCCCCTGGCAGAGAAACCCGAGTTCTGGATCTGAGGACACTCAACCCCACCTGGTACTCTCCCGGAACTGGCTCACAAATGAGCTAGCCCCAGGCGGCTTCTGGCAGAGAGATCATGGCCCTGGAATCTGGGAATGAAGACACTCAACCCAACTCTTTCCCATGCTACCCAGGGACCAGCCACCATAAGCCTTCCCTGGCAGAGGAGAAGGTCAGAGAGATGGCACACAGTGCAGGTGGACGCCATGTCCTGCTGCTACAGTGCCACAGAGCTGACTATTAGCCTACACCTGCATTTGCCCCAGCAGGATCAAATCAGAGAGTAGAGAGCAACGGGAACCCCTGTGCATTGCAAGTAGTCCTGCAATGGAGTGAGTGAGCATTCTAGGGAGGATTTTCCCCAGACCCAGGGCCTCTCTATGCAAGCAACGAGACAAAAGATCTTTGCCACCCACACCCCTAGTGAGGGCATCATAGGGATTCTTGGGATAACGACCCCAACGCTGAAGCCTCTGCCTTGTGGGACTACCAGTGTAATCCAGGCAAACAATCCCTGGATCCCAGACAGAGCTGCATACTAGTTTGTTCTGTAGGCCACTTCATAGTCAGGGAATCCGTGCATGCACACTGTGCCCGCTAAAACCATATGCAAATAGTGCCAGCGTCACATTCCTTACTTAGGTAAAACTGAAACCACAACGCACACTCCCAAACCAGTGAACCTCCCTCATCTTCCTGAAAAAACAGTCCAGAAAACAGAAAGAGACGATCTTACCTGATCTACTAACTCGAGGAGCAAACAGTGAGGGTTATAAATAAGCAGATGGCCAGAGGCAGACTTAAAAACACACCCAACAAAAATCAGGACATGGTGCAAGACATGAAAACAGAATTAAAATCAATAAAGAAAACACAAATAGAGAAAAACCTGGAATTGGAGAAGATAAAGATCAGGAACTACAAAGATAAACATCATCAACAGAATGAGCTCACCAGGAACTCCACAAATCAATGGACACTTCAATTCACTAGATACGAAGAAAACAACTTCAAAACCATCTTTTTCCAGCTCTTAGAGGCCCATGAAGATGAAATGAACAAAGCCCTCAGAGAAATAGCGACAGAAATCAAGACAAAGAGGAAATAAATAAAGCTCTCAGAGAAATGACCACAAAAATTAAAGTAAACAAAGAGGAAATGAACACAGCTCTCAAAGAAATATCCACACAAATGAAGACAAATAAAGAAAAAATAAGCAAAGCTCTCATAGAAATACAGGCAAATACAGCCAAACAAGTAGAGGCACAATTAGCAATATATATAGAGGAAACAGACAAAAAAAAAATAGAAACTGTCATTGAAAAGCAGAACTCCACATTCAAACATATGAAGGGAATGGTGCAAGATATGAAAACAGAATAAAAATCAATAAAGAAAACAGAAATAGAGAAAAACCTGGAGCTGGAGAACATAAAGATCAGGAACTACAAAGGTAAGCATCACCAACAGAATACAAGAGATGGAAGAGAGAATCTCTGGTGCCGAAGATACACTTGCAGAAATTGGCAAGTCTCTCAAAGAAAAAAATAAAATCAGAAAAATTCAAAACACAAAACATTCAAGAAATCAAGGACAACATGGAAAGAGAAAATCTAAGAATAATAGGAGTAGATGAAAAAGAAGACATCAGGCTCCATGGTCTGGAAAATATTTTCAAGAAAATTTTGGAAGAAAATTTTTCCAACTTTAAGAAAGAGATGTCCATAAACATACAAGAGGCCTATAGAACACCAAATAGATTAGACCAGAAAGGAAATTTCTCAGGTCATGTCATAGTAAAAACACTGAACCTGCAGAACAAAGAAAAAATTCTAAAAGCAGCAAGGGAAAAAGGCCAAGTAACATATGAAGGTAGACCTATCAGAATCACACCAGATTTCTCAACAGAAACTATGAAAGCCAGAGGACCAGGACAGAAATCATGCAGTCCTTAAGGGACCACAGATGACAACACAGACTACTATACCCAGCAAAACTTTCAATCAACATAGACAGAGAATTCCAAATATTGCATGACAAAACCAAATTTAAACAAAATCTCCATAGTAACCCAGCTCTACAGAAGTTACTAGAAGGGAAACTCCAACCCAAATAAAACAACTACATCTAAGGAAACAGAAAAAATAGATAACTACACACACACACAGAGAGAGAGAGAGAAAAAAGAATACAAGCAATGAAACTCAGCAACAACACCAACCCCGCATCAAAAGAAAGTAACAATTGCTGCACTAGTATCTATCAACATCACCAGACTCAAATCCCCAATAAAAAGACACAGACTAAAAGAATTGTTGCAGAAACAGGATCGAGCATTCTGTTGCATCCAAGAAACACACCTATGCAACAAAGATAAATACTACCTCAGAGTAAAGGGCTGGAAAATGTTTTTCAAGCAAATGGTTCCAGAAAACAAACTGGAGCAGCCATGCTAATATGTAATAAAATAGATTTTCAACCAAAGTTAATCAAAAAAGATAAGGAGGGCCACTATAGTCTTATCTAAGGAAAAATCCACGAAGAGGACATCACAATTTTGTATATCTATGCCCCAAATACAAGAACGCCTACATTTGTGAATGAAACATTATTAAAGCTTAAATCACACATTGATCCTAATACCTTAATAGTGGGAGACTTCAACAACCCACTCTCACCAAGGGACAGATCAACTAGATAGAAACCAAATAGGGAAATAAAGGCACTTACAGAGGCCACATATCAAATGGATCTGATAGACATCTACAGATCTTTTCTCTCAGACTCAAAAGAGTATACCTTCTTTTCAGCACCTCATGGAACCTTCTCCAAAATAGATCATATAGTTGGTCACAAAGCAAGCCTCAGCAGATACAAAAAGATTGAAATAATCCTTTGTATTCTATCTGGCCACCATGGACTAAAGCTGGACCTCAACAACAATGGAATTAGAAAAAAACCTACACACACATGGAAACTGGACAACTTGCTACTCACTGACAGCTGGGTTAAAGAAGAAATAAATAAAGAAATTAAAGACTTCCTAGAATTCAATGAAAATGAAGGCACAACAAACCCAAATTTATGGGACACATTGAAAGCAGTGCTAAGAGGAAAATTCATAGCACTAAGTGTCTTCAAGAAGAAATTTGTGACACCTCATATTAGCATCTAAATGGCCCAACTGAAAACCCTAGGAAAAAAAAATAAGCAAATACACTCAAGAGGAGCAGAAGGCTGGAAATAATTAAACTCAGGGCAAAAATCAATCAATTAGAAACAAATAAAATGATTCAAAGAATCAATGAAACAAAAAGCTAGTTCTTTGAGAATATCAACAAGATAGACAAACCCTTAGCCAAACTAACTAAAAAGCAGAGAGAATCTATCCAGATCAGCAAAAGCAGAAATGAAAAAGGTGACATAACTACAGACACTGAGGAAATACAAACAATCATTAGGTCATACTACAAAAGCCTATACTCCACAAAATATGAAAATCTTAATTAAATGGACAATTTTCAAATCTTAATTAAATGGACAATTTTCTTGATAAATTCAATCTACCAACATTAAGTCAAGATCAGGTAGAAAGACTGAATAGCCCTATATCCCCCAAGAAACTTGAAGCAGTCATTAACAGTCTCCCCTCCAAAAAAAGCCCTGGACCAGATGGCTTCAGTGCAGAATTCTACCAGACCTTCAAAGAAGTGCTAACACCAATTCACCTCAAACTATTCCACAAAATAGAAACAGAAGGAACACTACCAAACTCATTCTATGAAGCCACAGTCACCTTGATACCTAAACCACACAAAGATCCAACAAAAAAAAGAGAACTTCAGACCAATCTCTCTTATGAACATTGATGCAAAAATACTCAATAAAATACTTGCAAACCGAATCCAAGAACACACCAAAAATATCATCCACCATGAACAAGTTGGTTTCATCCCAGGCATGCAAGTGTGGCTGAACATACGGAAATCCATCAATGTAATCCACCACATAAACAAAAAGAAGGAGAAAAAAAAAACACATGATCATCTCCTTAGATGCCGAAAAAGTATTTGACGAAGTCCAACACCTATTCATGTATAAGGTCTTGGAGAGATCAGGGATACAAGGCACATACGTAAACTTAGCAAAGGCAATATACAACAAGCCTATAGCCAACATCAGAATCAATGGAGAGAAACTTAAATCAATCCCACTGAAATCAGGGAGAAGACAAGGCTGCCCACTCTTTCCATAGCTCTTTAACATAGTATTTGAAGTCCTAGCCAGAGCAATAAGACAACTAAAGGAGATCAAGCGGATACAAATCTGAAAGGAAGGAGTCAAAGTGTCACTATTTGCAGATGATATGATAGTATACATGAGCGACCCCAAAAATTCAATCAGAGAACTCCATCAACTGATAAACACCTTCAGCAAAGCGGCAGATTACAAAATCAACTCAAAAAAATCAGAAGCCCTCCTGTACACCAAGGACAAAAGGACTGAGAAAGAAATTAGGGAAACAACACCTTTCACAATAGCCACTAATAACATAAAGTACCTTGGTGTGACTCTAACCAAGTAAGTGAAAGACCTGTTTGAGAAAAACTTCAAGTCTCTGAAGAAAGAAATTGAAGAAGATCTCAGAAGATGGAAAGATCTCCTGTGCTCATGGATTGGTAAGATTAACATTGTGAAAATGGCCGTCCTGCCAAACGCTATCTACTGAGTCAGCGCAATTCCCATCAAAATATCAACTCAATTCTTTACAGACCTTGAAAAAAAGATTCTCAGCTTTATATGGAGATAAGAAAAAAACACAGAATCTCCAAAATGATCCTGTACAACAACAGACTATCTGGAGGTATCTCCATCCCTGATCATAAGCTGTACTACAGAGCAATAGTAATAAAAACTGCATGGTATTGACATAGAAAGAGAAAGGAGGACCAATGAATAGAAGAGCCAGAAATAAACACCACAAACCTATGAATACTCAATTTTGACAAAGAAGCCAAAACCATTCAATGGATAAAAGACAGCATCTTCAACAAATGGTGCTGGTCCAACTGGATGTCTACATGCAGAAAAATAAAAAGAGATCCACATTTATCACCCTGCACAAAACTAAAGTCCAAGTGGATCAAAGACCTCAACATAAAACCAGATACTCTAAATTGGTTAGAAGAAAAAGTGGGGAACAGCCTGGAACTCATTGGCACAGGAGACAACTTCTTGAACAGAACACCAACAGCACAGGCTCTAAGAGCAACAATCAATAATTGGGACCTCATGAAACTGTAAAGTTTCTGTAAAGCAAAGGCCACCATCATCAAAATTAAAAAAAAATGCCTACAGATTGGGAAAGAATCTTCACCAACCCTTTATCTGACAGAGGACTCATATCCAGTATATATAAAGAAATAAAGAAGCTGAAAAGCAACACACCAAATAATTCAATTAAAAAATGGGGAACACAGCTAAACAGAGAATTATCAATAGAGAAATATCAAATGTCAGAGAAACACTTAAAGAAATGTTCAACCTCATTAGCCATTAGGGAAATGCAAATCAAAAAGACCCTGAGATTTCACCTTACACCCATCAGAATAGCCAAGAGAAAAACTCAAGTGACAACACATGCTGGAGAGGTTGTGGAGAAAGGGGGAACCCTCTTCCACTGCTGGTGGGAATGTAAACTGGTACAACCACTTTGGAAGTCAATCTGGCGCTTTCTCAGACAATTAGGAATAGTGCTTCCTCAAGATCTAACTATGCCACCGCTAGGTATATACCCAAAATTGGCTCAAGTACACAATGAAGACATTTTCTCAACCATGTTTGTAGCATCTTTATTTGTAATAGCCAGAACCTGGAAACAAACCAGATGTCCATCAAGAGATGAATGGATGCAGAAATTGTGGTACTTTTACACAATAGAATACTACTCAGCATTCAAAAACGAGGAAATCATGAAATTCGCAGGCAAATGGTGGGATCTAGAAAATATCATTCTGAGTGAAGTGTCCCAGGAGGAGAAAGATAAACATGGTATATACTCACTTATATAGACCTACAAGATATGATAAACATAATGAAATCAATACACCTAAAGAAGATAAACAAGAAAGAAGACCAGGGTAAGATGATCATTCCTCACCTAGAAAGACAAATGGATGTGCATTGAATGTATGACAGGTGTCTACCTCAGAAGGCATCTGAAGGACTCTACCTTGCAGTGTTTCAAAGCAAATACTAAGACTTATAACCAAACCTCCGGCAGAGTACAGGGAATCATATGAAAGAAGGGGAGTTAGTATGATGTGGAAAGGATAGGAGCTCCACAAGGACCAAATATGTCTGGGCACAGGGTCTTTTCTGAGACTGACACTCAACAAAGGACCATGCATGGATATAACCTAGAACCTCTGCTTGGATGTAGCCCTGGTAGCTCAGTAACCAATTGTTTTCCCATTGTAAGGGGAACAAGGACTATTTCTGACAGGAACTCAATGGCAGGCTCTTTGACCTCTCCACCCCCCAGTGGAGGAGCATTCCTGTTACACCACAGAGGAGGACTTTGCAGCTAGTCCTGAAGATACCTGATAAAACAGGGTCAGATGAAAGGGGACAAGGTCCTCCCCAATCAGTGGATTTGGAAAGGAGCAGGGAGGAGATGAGGTAGTGAGGGTGGGTTTGGGAGGGAATGAGGGAGTGGGATATAGCTGGGTTACAGAGTTAATAAAATGTAACTAATAATAAAAAGAAAAAAATACTTTACCTTTCCTAAAAAAAAAAAAATAAATAACTAGAGTTTACTTTATTGCCATAAAAAATGATAGTAGAAAATATAAGTTTTTATTTTCTTTCCTGTGCTAGGTTAATTTAAATTTTAACTATCCTGGATGTCATCTGTGTTTATTTTCTGGTTATTTCTCTCCTTTTAAAAATTGTAAAGAAAATGAACGTAAGATAATTTAGGGGAAGAAACTGTGTTTCAAAGTAGATATTGAAGAGAAATTAAAAAGAAAGAAATAATTGTAGAACCAGTAAATTATAAGTGGAATTTTAATGGTTTTTACAGGCAGATGTTTTAGAAAATACAAAAGAAATATTCACCATAGACTTGCCCACCAGGAATTTTAACTCACACACATCAATATACATGTAGTTTATATTTATGATAAATATATATAGATATAGATATATTATATATTGCTGTATAGTATGCATTTTTTGAGTCAAAACTCTTTGCCTGTGGTGACATATAAATATATCAGTTCAAAAATATTAAGATCTGCAGTGATATCTAGTCAAAAGAGAACAATAATAGTGTGTGCTAGATTCAGCATGGGAGGTTTAATTAGTGAGGACGAAATTGTACTAGGTGTTGAAACATCTATAGAACTTGAAGAGGCAGTGAGGAGGAGGGAGTGGCTTTTAGGGGGAGGCAACAACATAAGTAGCATCACAGAGAAAAGAATTTATAGTATACATTGGCAGCAGTGAGGAAAGGAGTGGGAAAGAAGTAAGATCAGTATAAATTTTAATGGAGATGCAAGTTTTCCAGTGACTTTACCTGAGGAGATGTGAATATAGTCTAATGTAATCCACATCATTAAGTCATGAAGAAAGAGAAGGATTAATATACTCTAACTAGTAAAATGATAATACATTTCGTCAGGACTCTTCCTGGTTTGCAATTAATTTTAGTACTGTAGTATAAACAATAATGAGAGTCAGGATTGTATAAGTTAATGGTGTGAAACAAAAGATACCTTGTGATTTCCAGAATTTATAATGCAATTCAATGACCCCTCTTTATGTGTAAATGGAGAAAATATACCATTCAAATTGTCACTGAGAAGTAGGTTCTGGTACAGCATGAAGGAATACAGGATTTCTGAAGTTGAAGGCCCCACTGACTAACTACAGTATGAATTACAAGGCTTTTCAAGCCGGTATGGAATGTAGTAAAGATTCATTTGTGTTGTAGAAATTTAGGGATGCAAGCAAATGATTGAAATTAACTAAAGCTGTTGTCCACAGAAATGCTGCATAGTGGTGCTGACACTGAACACTCAATAAGCTGACTATTCTTACTACTGACTATTCTTACTTACTTACTAAGCTAATATGGGTTTTCCAAAGACTGTTTCCTTCTTACATGTAGAGAAATAATTGACCCCTTAACACACCACTTTATCTTGTATATCTTCTTTAGGTGAACAGATTTTAGTATATTTATCCTATCTTGTAAGCCTAGTATCTATTTATAAGTGAATATATACCATGTGTGTCTTTATGCTTCTGGGATACCTCACTCAGGATGATCTTTTTTTAGATCCTACCATTTGCCTGTAAATTTCTTGATTTCCTTATTTTTAATTGCTGCATAGTATTCCATTGTGTAAACGTATTGCAATTTCTGTATCCATTCCTCAACTCAGGGACATCTAGGTTGTTTTCAGGTTCTGGCTATTACAAATAAAGATGCTACAAACATGGTTGAGAAAGTGTCTTTATTGTGTACTTGAGCCAATTGTCGGTATATACCTAGAGGTGGCATAGTTAGGTCTTGAGGAAGCACTATTCCTAATTGTCTGAGAAAGCGCCAGATTGACTTCCAAAGTGGTTGTACCAGTTTACATTCCCACCAGCAATGGAGGAGGGTTCCCCTTTCTCCACAACCTCTCCAGCATGTGTTGTCACTTGAGTTTTTCATCTTGGCTATTCTGATGGGTGTAAGGTGAAATCTCAGGGTTGTTTTGATTTGGATTTCCCTGATGGCTAATGACGTTGAGCATTTCTTTAAGTGATTCTCTGCCATTCTATATTCCTCTACAGAGAATTCTCTGTTTAGCTCTGTTCCCCATTTTTTAATTGGATTACTTGGTGTGTTGCTTTTCAGCTTCTTTATTTCTTTATATATACTGGATATGAGTCCTCTGTCAGATAAAGGGTTGGTGAAGATTCTTTCCCAATCTATAGGCATTTTTTTTTATTTTGATGATGGTGACCTTTGCTTTACAGAAACTTTACAGTTTCATGAGGTCCTATTTATTGATTGTTGTTCTGAGAGCCTGTGCTGTTGGTGTTCTGTTCAAGAAGTTGTCTCCTGTGCCAATGAGTTCCAGGCTGTTCCCCACTTTTTCTTCTAACCAATTTAGAGTATCTGGTTTTATGTTGAGGTCTTTGATCCACTTGGACTTTAGTTTTGTGCAGGGTGATAAATGTGGATCTCTTTTTATTTTTCTGCACATAGACATCCAGTTGGACCAGCACCATTTGTTGAAGATGCTGTCTTTTATCCATTGAATGGTTTTGGCTTCTTTGTCAAAAATTGAGTATTCATAGGTGTGTGGTGTTTATTTCTGGCTCTTCTATTCATTGGTCCTCCTTTCTGTTTCTATGCCAATACCATGTGTTGTCACTTGAGTTTTTTTTTTATCCTAGCCATTCTGATGAGTGTGAGGTGAAATCTCAGACCCCAGGTAAGATGATCAATCTGCACTTAGAAAGACAAATGGGATGGACGTTGGAAGTAGGAGAAAACAAGAAACAGGGCAGGGGCCTACCATAGAGGACCTCTGAATGTCTCTATTTAGCAGTATATCAAAACAGATGCTGAGATTCATAACCAAACCTTGGGCAGAGTCAGGGAATCCTATGAAAGAAGGGGAAGTTAGCACAACCTGGAGAGGACAGGAGCTCCACAGGACCAAATTTATCTGGGCACAGGAATCTTTTCTGAGACTGTTTCTCCAACCAAACCATGCATGGATATAACCTAGAACCCCTGTTTGGATGTAGCCCATGGCAGCTCAGTATCCAAGTGAGTACCCTAGTAAGGGGAACAGGGACTGTCTCTGACATGAACTCAATGGTTGGCTTTTGGACCTCTCCCCCCCCCCCTGAGGGAGGAACAGCCTTGCTAGGCCACAGAGGGGAACATTGCAGCCAGTCCTGAAGATACCTGATAATCTAGGATCAGATGGAAAGGGAGGAGGACCTCTCTATCAGTGGACTTAGAGAAGGGCAAGGAGGAGATGAGGGAGTGTGGGATTGGAAGGGAATGAGGGAGGGGGCTACAGCTGGGATACAAAGTAAAAAAACTGTGACTAATATAAAAATAAAATTTTAATTAAAAATACACCACTTTAACATTTTGGACTCAAAGCAAAGCATAAATTCAAGTGCTATGATTTTAATCTACTATCTATTAGTGATCTTTAATTCTCTACATTTTTGAGAGATAACTACTGAGCTTATATACTTCTTGCTTTCATCTGTCCAGGTTTCGTCATTTTTGTACTTGCTCCAACAAGTGCTTACTGAGCATATGTAATAATGCCAATGTTAAGCCAGACTTCATCTCTTTATTATGTTGTCTCTACAGCAGTGGACTCTAAGTGTTTGAAATTTACTCTATTTTTACATGTTTGAAACCCTATTTGTCAGGACATTTATGATGGGCTCTAGTGATTCTGACATTAACTAATTTTTATTGTTCTGTCTATGTTAATGATACTATTATCCTTTCCCAACACATATGGTACATTCAATATGTGTCAAAGTATTAAGTTCTTTATGACTTATAAAATTTAATCTTCACCAAACTCTAGGATGTATACTGATATTGTCCCCTCACATTATTCTGTTTTATAGATAAGGCAACTAAATCATTGAAAAAGAAAGAACCTTGTTTTTTAAGAATAGTCTCACAGCATGATTTTTGTTCTAACAAGTCTGATTTTAGAGAATATATATATATATATATATAACAAATGAAGTATAATACCTGGCAAGTAAAGGGGAGATATAGATATTCCATCACCTCACAGCTAAGTTAGAATAAGAGAAGAACTTTTGTAGGTGAGTTAGCCAGAGGCATACTAGCAAGAGCCTATATTATTTTGTTTTGTTTTGTTTTACTTCCATGAATTGGTGAATGGTTTTTACATTGTATTAATTAAAGAAAAATGTACACTGAATGCTTGTGTAACCTAATTATGAGTGGCTGAAGAGGAATGAATCTGGTAGATGATGGAAGAAACCATTCTTCACTTTGCCTAGAGGTGAATGCACTGGGCAAATAGAATTTGTTCAATACAACTGCATTATACATTTTATTTCTGTAAGACTAGTTCAGCATTGACTAGTTTAAATTGAACTTTCATGAATCAATGACATTCACTTATCTGCAGTTTGGTGTAACATGTTTTGCCAAATAAAACAAAGCTATATAAATACACCAGAAGTGCAGATTTACTCTCCTGGGGCTCCTAGTAAAGACAATGAACTGGGAACAATTTATGGGTAAGAGACTTTTGAATGTATACAAAGCCATAGTCTAGGACAAAAAGAAACAGAGTAAAACTCAAAGCTTTTTAACATAGAGGGATTGGCTCTGCCTATGAATAGCTACATCAAACACAGGCATGGTGTAGAATTCTTGTCATCCCAGTGCTGAGGATGTTCAAACAGGCAGATTTGGAGCCACTCATTTTAGCCTAATTAGATTTCACTGAGAGACTCTGTCTCAAAAAAATAAATAAATAAAAAAAATAACTTTAATGCCTCATGAGAAACAAACACCTAACATTGATATCTGACCTCCACATACAAGTGCAAACATACCACACACAACACAGATACAGAGACACATGCACATGTACACACATACATAAATAAAATACAAAACTAACTTGGAAAGCTATAATTACATTTATTGAAGGCTTGCTGTATGCAGGCATTATGTTATGTGCTTCCATTACATGTATAATTTATTCTTCATAATGTACCCATATAAGTTCAAACCTCAGCATCTATACCGAAGCCATGTACACTGAAAAAATGCATACCAAAATATTATAATTATATACAAGTAGTGGTATGTTTATGATATTCATTTTATTATTTATATTTTCTTCACTCTACTCCACAAATTTTCCATTTCCTTTTGTAAAGACTGTGTTAACATTATAATCAGGAAAATTTCCAAGTGTACAAAATTTCTTTAAATTTTGTGTTTATACACAAGCGGTCCACATTTGTACCCAGATCTTTCTGATTTAAAAGCCTTTTTTATTTATATTGAATATAATCCTAAAATAATGGCAAATTTGTAAAGCATTATTTGAGTAGAATGTTCAGAGGTTAACAAAACTTGCACATGCTATTACACATCACTATGAAAATACCACCATAACAACATTTTTCCATTCTCTTGAAGGCCATTTAGTCACTTAGAAAAACCCTTTCTTCTCATTTGTGATTCAGGAAAAAAACAATAAATATAAATGTTTGTAAGGGAGAAATTTGTGAGGAAAATTCAGTAGTGTGGGACATGTTTATTTCCAGCAATAAGCCATAACAAGGACTCCCCATTAATATGAAGATAGTATGAATGGAAATACCGCAGAAGAAAATGAATGTACTGAAACCAAAATGATGCATTTGGAATTTACATGTTGCTTAATGTACAATTTTGTTGCTATGTGTGTTGTGATTTCAAGGTGCAGATTAGTAATATGATATGAGAAAGCATTTACTTAGTTGCATACAACTTTTATATACTGTCAACAATCCATACCATATCCACAATACATTGTATCAGTTGAAGTTTTAGTGCTCTTCCTAAATATGTCATTCCCTTCAGTACATGGACATTAAAAAGTGACAACATTAACATAACAGAATTGACAGCTAAAGTGTTTCAATTACCATCTTCTATTGGGTCACATATCATGAATAACACAAACGTAAGTCTCTTTCCTGACCTTCACTTTACATAAATTAACAGTTTTGTTTTCATTTTCTGCTTGCTTTTAGCTGTTCTTCCAAATCACCATAGAAATTAATGAGTAGTCAAAACAAAATGCGAACTAAAATGGTTAACAATTCAGAAAAAAAAAAATCTGAAAGCAGAATGCGAACTCTAGTTTATTTTAAATTGTAGTTTAAGAAAATAGCTACAATCAGAGTACAATTATACTTAAAAGAATTTCTTTCTGAAAGAGATCAAGGGTTAGGCAAAATGTACAAAGAATTTGCTAAATTTCTGTTGAGCAGTTCAGCTCTCCATATGAAATCCATTGTCTCAACAATACCCATCCCCCATATAAAAATATTCCAAACTCAGACATAGAAATACTGAACACATTGGCTTTGATCACTGACCTCCCTCTTGTCCCAAGATCATTTATTATTTTTGTTGTTGTTTTGTTTTGTTTGTTTTGGTTTTGGCCTTTTAAAAGCAAAGTAGTTTTCATTTAGAATACCATCTATCTTTTAATGTCTATACATTGGGTTAAGTAGGATACTGTGCATACTGTATCAGTAGATATACTGAGGCAAACAATATTGTAGTGAATAAAGGAGTTTTTTTTAATTGGTTATATGAGGTCCAGATGTATATTACTTTGAATATCAAAAAACAACTTTTATTTTGGCTTACAAATTTATGGTTATCAAGAGTATGTGTAATCAGAAATTATAAGAATATACATAACAAACTGAGTGATAAAATTATGAATATACATAAATATATTAAGTGATACAAACAAAATTATGACATTTTGTTTGTAGATAAAAGCAAAACATTCCAATATAGTTGTTTAAAAGGACTACAGTAAACATGTTGCTTTGTCTGGGAAGGTAGACAAATCATTCTCTAGTGAGTGAGAAGGCAGAATACTTCATACCATACTCACTACCCCGATGTTTGAAGAAATGTTTTCCTTTCTTTTCCCTTCTAAATTAATTAATTTACTTTATACATCCAGATCTCAGTTTCCCTGTTCTCCTCTCCTCCCAACCTCTCCCTCTGACATCACCTCCCCCATCCTCCCATGAATATCAACCCACCTTGGCATATCAAGTTGCAGTAAAACTATGCTCATCTCCTATTATAGGTAGATAAGGCAGCCCAGTTAAGGCAAATGGATCCAAAAGCAGGAAGCGGAGTCAGAGACAGTCCTTTATCTTGCTGTTAGGAGTCCCACAAGAAGACTGAGCTGGACAACTGTTATGTTTGTACAGAGGTTTAGGTCCTTCCCATGCATTTTTTTTCTGTTTGGCAGTTCCGTCTCTGTGAGTCCCTATGAGTCCAGATCAGTTGATCTGTAGGGTTTTTTTTTTTTTTTTTTTTTTTTTTTTTTGTCGTGTCTTTGACCTCTCTGACTCCTCTTTCCTCCCCTTCCACTAGATTTTCGAAGCTCCACCTAATGTTTGGCTGGTGAGTCTCTTCCTCTTTTTACATCAGATGCTGGAGATAGCATCTCAGATGACAGTTATATTAGGCACCTGTCTGCAAGTGTAGCAGAATATCGCTAGTTTTGTCAGGGATAAGATTCTTTCTCATAGGTTGGATCTCAAGTTGTGCCTTTCCCTCAATTTCTATTTTATCTTTTTCCCTGAACCTCATGTAGGCAAGACAAATTATGGGTCAAAAGTTTTATGGCTGGGTTGAGGTCCCAATTATTACATTGGAAGTCTTTTCTGGATAGTAGAAGTGGCTATTTCAGGTTCCATATATCTCCCAGTGCTAGGACTCTTAGCTATGGTCAAGCTCATCAATTTCCATTGCCCTGAGTTTCTGGATATATGCCTAGGAGTGGCATAGTTTGATCTTGAGGTAGCACTATTCCGAATTGTCTGAGAAAAGGCCTGATTGATTCCCAAAGTGCTTATACAAGTTTGCAGCCCCAACAGAAATGGGGGAATGTTCAGCTTGATAAACATCCTTGCCAGCATGTGTTGTCACTTGAGCTTTTGATCTTAGCCATTCTGTCTGGTGTAAAATAAAATCTCAGAGACGTTTTGATTTTCATTTCCTTAAAGGCTAAGGATGTTGAATATTTTTAAGCTTTTTGTTTTGTTTTTGTTTATTTTTTATTTTTGTTTTGTTTTGTTTTGTTTATGGCCATTACAGATGCATCTGTTGAGAATTCTCTGTTTAGATCTGTGTACCATTTTTAAATTGGGTTTTTTGGTTTGTTGATGTCTACTTTATTGAGTTCTTTATAGATTTTGACATCAGCCTTCTGTTGGATGTAGGGTTGATGAAGATATGTTCCCAGTCTTTAGGTTGTCATTTTGTTCTGTTGACAGTGTACTTTGCTTTAAAGAAGCTTTTAAGTTTAATGAGGTTCCATTTATTAATTGCTGATCTCAGTGTCTGAGCTATTGGTGTTCTGTTCAGGAAGTTCATTCCTGTGTCAATTAGTTCAAATATTTTCCCCACCTCTTCTATCAGATTTTTTGTATGAGGTTTTATGTTGAGGCTTTAAAAAAAATAAATTATGTGTCTATTTACTTTACATCCTGCTTGCAGCCCCTTCTTTCCTCTCTGCCTGGTCCCACCTTCCCTACCTCTTTCCACATCTCTTCTCCCCTATTTATCAGAAAAGTGGAGCTTCCATTCAATTCATTGAGTTACATCAGTACTGAGCTAGTCCTCTTCCCCTGATGCCAATCGAGGTACCCTCACCAGGAAGGAATGACCAAAAAGCAGGTTAAATAGTTCTTGTCAGAGTCATGCCCAGCTTCTCTTACTAGGAAACCTATATGAATCCTGAGCTGCTAATCTGTTACATCTCTGTAGGGGTCCTAGGTCCAAGGCTATGCATGGATCTCGGTTGGTGCTTCAATCTCTACAAGCTCCTCTGGGCCCTGGTTAGGTGACTCTGTTGGTCTTCTTGTGGAGTTCCTGTCATCTCCTGGTCCTTCTATCCTTCACCCCACTTTTCAACAAGACTCCCTATGCTTCCCCCAATGTTTGACAGTGAATATCTTTGATCTGCTTTGACTTGAATTTTGTGCTGGGTGATAGATATGGATATTTGTGCATTCTTCTACATAGATACATCCAGTTAAAGACACTTTCTTATTTCCATTGTATAATTTTGGCTTGTTTGTCAAAAAACTAAGTGTTTGTAGATGTGTGAGTTTACTTCTCAGTGTTCAGTTCAATTACACTGATCCGTATTTATGCAAATACCAGTTTGTTTGTTTGTTTGTTTGTTTGTTTTAAACTGTTGCTTTGTATTATAGCTTGAGATCAGGGATGATGATACTTCCAGAAGATATTTTATTGTACAGGATTGTTTTAACTATCCTAGGCTTTTTTTGTTGTTGTTGTTTGTTTGTTTTTCCATATAAAGTTGAAAATTATTCTTTCAAGGTCAGTAAAGAATTGTCATGGCTTTAGTAATTAATTTAGTAATTAACTCAACTAAGGACCATCTATGCATATAACATAGAACTTCTGCTGGGATGTGGCCCGTGGTAGCTCAGTAACCAAGTAGTTTTCCAAAACAAGGGGAACAAGGACTATTTCTAACAGGATCTCAAGGGCAGGCTCTTCCCCCCCCCCCCCAGGGGAGGAGCAGTCCTGTTAGGCCACAGAGGAGGACTTTGCAGCCAACCTTGAAGATACCTGATAAAACAGGGTCAAATGAAAGGGGAGGAGGTCCTCCCCTATCAGTGGACTTGGAAAGGGGCAGGGAGGAGACCAGGGAGGGAGTTGGGGAGGGGGAGGGAATGAGGGAGTGGGATACAGCTGTGACACAGAGTTAACAAATTGTAACTAAAAATAAAAATAAAATAAAAAAAAGAATTGTCATGGCTTTAGTAATTAATTCATTTTTAATTATAATTTATTAATTTTGTATCCCAGCTGTAGCCCTCTCTGTCACTCTTCTCCTTCCAATCTGACCCTACCTACCTTTTTCCTCCCATGACCCTCCCCCAGTCCACTGATAGGGGCAGTCCTCCTCCCCTTTCATCTGTATCTGGCTTACCAGGTCTCATCAGGGCTGGCTGCATTGTCTTTCTCTATGGCCTGCTAAGGGTCCTCTGTCTTCAGCAGGAGGTAAGAAAAGAGTCAGCCATTGAATTCATGTCAGAAACAGTCCCTGTTCCCTTACTAGGGAACCAACTTAGATACTGAGCTGCCATGGGCTATTCTGTGCAGGGGTTCTAGGTTGTCTCCATGAATGGTCCTTGGTTGGAGTATCAGTCTCAGAAAAGACACCTGTGCCAGAGTTTTTTTATTCTGTTTCTCTCCTTGTGGAGTTTCTGTCCCCTCCAGATCCTTCATTTCCCCTTTCTTTTATAAGATTCCCTGCACTCCACCCAAAGTTTCGTTATGATTCTCAGCATCTGCCTTGATACATTGCTGGGTAAAGTATTTTAGAGGCCCTCTGTGGTAGAATCTTGTCCTATTTCTTGTTTTTCTCCCTTTTCCGGTGCTCATTCCATTTGCCATTCTGAATGAGTATTAATTATCTTACCCTGGGTCTTCTTCTAGCTAAGTTTCTTTAGGTGTACAGATTTTAGAATATTTATGCTATATTATATTACTAATATCCACTTATAAGTGTGTGTCTTTCTGCTTCTGGGATACCTCACTCAGGATGATCTTTTCTAATTCCCACTATTTGCCTGCAAATTTCATGATTTCCTTGTTTTCAATTGCTGAGTAGGATTCCATTGTGTAAAGTACTACAGTTTCTGCATCCATTCCTTCAGGTTCTCTTGTATTTGGGACATAGATGTTCAGGATTGTGATCTCCTCCTGGTGGATTTTTTCTTTAATGGGAATGAAGTATCCCTCCTCATCTTGTTTAATTAATTTTGCTTGGAAATCTATTTTATTAAATATCAGGATCCTACTCCAGCTTGTTTTCTGTGTCTGTTTGCAAGAAAAACATTTTCTAGCCCTTTAATCTGAGATATGGTTTATCTTTGTTGTAGAGGTGTGTTACAGGGATGCTGCAGAAAGGTAGATCTTGTTTCTGCAACCATTCTGTTAGTCTGTGTGTTTTTGAGAGTTGAGTCCCTTTGTTGTTGATTGATAATAATGACCAATAAATGTTAATTCCTTTTATTATGGAGTTGGTGGTGTTACTGTGTTTCTATGCTGGATTTCTTCTAATTTTTTGCTTTGAAGTTATTTACATCCTGTGTTTTCTTTGGTGTAGTTGATTTATTTAGAATAAAGTTTTCCTTCTAGTATTTTCTATAGGGCTGGGTTACTGTGTAGATATTGTTTAAGTTTAGTTTTGTCATGGAATATTTTGTTTTCTCCATCTATGTTTATTGAAAGCTTTGTTGGGTATAGTAATCTGGCTTGGCATCTGTGGTTTCTTAGAGTCTGCATGACATATACCCAGGCCCTTGTTGCTTTCATGTTTCTGTTGAGAAGTCTGGTGTGATTCTGATAGGTTTACATTTATATGTTACTTGGTCTTTTTCCCTTGCCGCTTTTAATATTTTTCTTTGTTCTGTAGGTTTAGCTTTTTGAGTATTATTTGGTGTCAGGAGGTTTATTGTTTGCTTTGTTTTGTTTTTCTTGTCTAGTCTATTTGATGTTCTGTTGGCCTCTTGTGTGTTTATGAACATCTCTTTCTTTAAGTTGGGAAATTTTTCTTCTATGATTTTCTTGAAAATATTTTCTGGACCTTGGAGCCTGCAATCTTCTTTTTTATCTATTCCTATTATTCTTAGATTTCATCTCTTCATGGTGTCCTTGATTTCATTGATGTTTTGTGCTTGGGACTTTTCTGATCTTACTTTTTCTTTGAGAGAAGTATCAAGTTCTGCAATTGTCTTTTCAGGGCCTGAGATTCTTTCTTCCATCTCTTGTATTCTGTTGGTGATGCTTACCTTTGTAGGTCTTGATCTTTTCTCCAACTCCAGGGTTTTCTCTGTTTGTGTTTTCTTTATTGATTCTAATTCTGTTTTCATGTCTTGCATGATTTCCTACATCTATTTGAATGTGGATTCCCATCTGTCCATGATGGCCTCTATTTTTTGGTCATTTCCTCGTACTTCTACATGTGTCTCTATTTGTTTGGCTGTGTTTGCCTGTATTTCTTTAAGGTCTTTGCTCATTTTCTCTTTATGTGTCTCTAATATACTGGATAAACAGAGATTTGAGATCATTCATCTCTCTGATATTTTCATAAATTCCTTTCTTATGACAGAGTATTTTTGTTTTCTTGGTTAGTGTTACACCATGATGTTTTATATTATTTGTGGCTACTATGAAGTGTGTTGTTTCCCTGAATTATTTCTCAGCCCTTATATCATTTGTATAAAAAGGATATTTTATTTTAGTTAATTTCATATCCAGCCATTTTCCTGAAGTTGTTTATCATCTGAAGGAGTTCTCTCGTAAAATTTTAAGGTTCAGATATTTATATTATCATATCATCTGCAAATAGTGACACGTTGACTTCTTCCTTTTCAATTTGTATCCCATTGATCTCCTTTAGTTGGTTTATCCCTCCAACTAAAACTTCAAGTACTATGTTGAATAGATATTGAGAGCATGGACAGTCTTGTCTTAAACCTGATTTTATTAGATTTGCTTTAAGTTTCTCTCAGTTTAATTTGGTGTTGGCTATCGACATCCTGCATATTGCCTTTATTGTGTTTAGTTATGCAACTTGTATCTCTTACCCCTTCAAGAATTTTATCATGAAGGTGTGTTGGATTTTTTCAAAAGGCTTTTTCAGCATCTAGTGAGATGATCATGTAATTTTTTTTTCTTTCAGTTTACTTATATGGTGGATTACTTTGATGGATTTTCATATGTTGAACCATCCCTGCATTTGTGGGATGAAGCCTACTTAATCATGCTGGATGATATTTTTGATGTATCATCTATTTCTTATATTTGGTTTATGAATATTTACTGAGTATTTTTGTATTAATGTTGATAAGGGAAATTGGTCTGTAATCTCTTTCATTGCTGAGTCTTTGTGTCATTTAGGTATCACAGGAATTGTGGCCTTATTTAATGAGTTTGGAAATATTTCTGCTTTTTCTATATTGTGGAATACTTTGTGGAGTATTGCTATTATTTCTTCTTTGAAGGTCTCTTAGAATTTTAAGCTAAAATCATCTGGTCCTGGTGGGGTTTGTTTGGGAGAATTTTACTGACTCCTTCTATTTTCTTTATGGTTGTAAGGCTATTTAATTTTTTTTAATCTGATCTTGGTATTTATTAAAAAATAGGCCATATCCATTAGATTTGCAAAGTTTGTGGAATACAGGTTTTTAAATAGACCTAATGATTGTTTGGATTTTCTCAGTGTCTGATGTTATGTCCCTCATTTCATTTATGAATTTGGTAATTAGGATATTGTCTCTCTGTCTTAGTTTGACTATGGGTTTTTCTATCTTGTTGATTTTCTCAAGGAACCAACTCTTGTTTTCATAGATTCTTTATCTTCTCATTTTTTCTAATTTATTGATTTTAGTCCTGTGTTTAATTATTCTTGCCTTCTGCTCTTCTTAAGTGTGTTTGCTTCTCTTTTGTTCTAGAACTTTCAGGTGTTCTGTGAAGTAGATAGGATGAGATCTTATCAGTTTTGTTATGAAGCTAGTTTGTGTGATACTTTCCTCTTAGCACAGTTTTCATTATGTCGTTTAAGTTTGGGTATGTTTTGCAATAATTTTCATTGAATTCTGGAAAATCTTTAATGGCTTTCTTTTATTTTTTTCCTTGACCCCGTGGTCATTGATTAGGAAGTGGTTCAGCTTCCATGAGTTTGAAGGCTTTCTGTTGGTTTTGTTGCTACAGACCAACTTATTTTAAGGTTGTCTAATAATATGCAGGAGGTTATTTTAATTTTCTTGTACCTGTTGAAACTTGCTTTATGACCAAGTATTTGATCAGTTTTGGAGAAAGTCCTGTGAAGAAGGTACTTTTTTTTTTTTTTTTTTTTTTTTTTGACAGGGGAAAGTTTACATCATCTCACCATTATCTTGTTTTTTCTTTTTCTCTTTATTAATTACACTTTATTCACATTGTATCCCCCTGTGGTTCCCTCACTCCTCCCATCCCAATCCCTCCCTTCCTCCACCCTCTGCATGCATGCCTCTTCCCAAGTCCACTGATGGGGGAGGTCTTCTTTTCCTTCCTTCTGATCCTAGTCAATTAGGTTTCATCAGGAGTGGTTGCATTGACTTCTTCTGTGGTCTGGTAATGCTGCTTCCCCCTCAGGGGGAGGTAATTAAAGAGCAGGCCAATCAGTTCATGTCAGAGAGTTTCTTTTGTGTTTGAGTGAAATGTTTTATAGACATCTGTTAGGTCCATTTGATTCATAATATCTGTTAACTTCAATATTTCTCTGTTTAGTTTCCATTTCAGTGACCTATCCAATGATGAAAGCGGGTTGTTGAAGTCTCTCACTATTAATGTGTGGGGATTGATATGTGATTGAAGCTTTAGTAATATTTCTTTTACACATGCGGGTACCCCCAGCACTACACAGAGAAACCCTATTTTGAAAAGCCCAAACAAACAAGTCTCACAAACCAAAACAAACAACAACAACAAAAAACAAATGTGGGTGTCCTTGAATTTGAGGCATAGATGTTGAGAAGTGAGACATCATTTTGGTGGATTTTTTTCCTTTGATGAGTATGAAGTCTCCTCTTGAATCTCTTTTGATTATTTTTGTTTGAAAGTCTATCATATTTTATGGTAGAATGTCTACACCTGCTTGCTTCTTGGGCCTATTTGCTTGGAAAACCTTTTTCCAACCTTTCATTCTGAGGTAATGTCTATCTTTGATACTGAGGTGTATTTCTTTTTTGCAACAGAATGATGGATTCTGCTTTTGTATCTATTCTGTCAGTCTCTTTCATTTTATTGGGCAATTAAGTCCATTGACTTTAAGAAATATTAAATACCAATAATTGTTATTACTTGTTGTTATGATGATGTTGGCAGGGGTAATGTGTTTATTTCCTATGATTCCATAGGTTTAGATAACCTCCTTGGGTTAGAATTTTCCTTGTAGTATTATTTTTAAGGTTGGATTTGTGACTAGATATTGTTTAAAATTAGTTTTGTCATTGAAAATCTTATTTTCTCCCTTTATTGAAAGTTTTCTTGAGTTGCAATCTTTGGTCTCTTAGAGACTGCAAGATGTACAAGACATCTATGTAGGCCATTGTGGCTTTTACAGTCTCTGTTGAGAACCCAGGTATAATTTAGTTAGGTCTTTCTTTATAGGTTACTTGGCCTTTTTCACTTACAGCTTTTAATATTCTTTCTTCGTTCTGTACATTCAGTATTTTGATTATTATGTGGTAGGAGGAATTTTCTTTTCTGCTCCAATCTATTTTGTGTTCTCTAAGCTTCTTATATGTTTATAGGTATCTTTTATATAGGTTTGGGATATTTTCTTCTATGATTTTGTTGAAAATATTTTCTGGACCTTTGAGCTGGGAATCTTCTATTCCTATTATTCTTAGGTTTTTGAATTTTTTCTTTTCTTTTCTTTTCTTTTCTTTTCTTTTCTTTTCTTTTCATAGTGTCCTAGATTTCTTGGATTTTTTGTGTCAGTAACTTTTTATATTTAACAATTTCTTTGACTGTTGTGTCAATTTCTTTTATATTGTCTTCTATAACTGAGATTTTTTTCTTCCATCTCTTGTATGCTGTTGGTGATGCTTGTGTTTGTAGCTTCTGTTCTCTTACCTAGATTTTCCTTTGCCAGTATTTCCTCAGTTTTTGTTATGTTTTTTGTTTGTTTCTATTTTTATTTTATCATTTTATTTTTTATGTTTGACAGTTTTATTAATTTTCTTTACCTGTTTTATTGCATTTTTTCTGTATTTGTTTAGGGGATTTATTCATTTCCTTTTCAAAGGTCTTTATCATCTTCATAAGTTTGGATTTAAGATCATTTTCTTTCGCTTCAGCTATGTTAGGATAGCCTGGGCTTGTTGTAGTAGGATAGCTGTGCTTTAGTGGTACAATATTGTCCTTGCTCTTGTTGATTGCATTCTTAAGTTGATTTTGTGGTTATTATATGTTTAGATTCTGATTTTTGAGTTTATCTTTGTTGAGTGCTTGTTTCCTCGTATTTTCCCCCTTTGGTTTCTGTTTCTGCTTTTTCTTCTGGCCAGAGTGGCCTAGAGTTCTGGGGACTAACAAGTACTCATTTCTAGAAGCATGTCTCCCCTGGCATTTTTGTGGCCTCTAGGGTTTTGTGTGCTAACCTTGCCTCTGGAGTCCCTAGTACAAGCACAGCCTGGGGTCCTAGGTAATGGTGGTGGTGGGGTTCCAGAAAAGCAGAGGGTGTGTGGGTTGGAAAATAGAATCCACACATAGAGTGCAGTTTGAAGCTGTTAGATGTGTTTTAAGGGGATATGACAGACAAGGGTTTGGGACAGGGTTTTACCTGATTGAGTCTTGTGCCAGCAGTCATCCAAGAAAGCAGGCAGAGATATGGGGGAAAATGGTGCAAAAGGTTTGGGGTGCAGTTTACCACAGTAGGACCTGCTTTCACAAGATTTGGCAGGCAGTGGCTTTGGGGAGAAAGGAGCTTAACTGGGGTCCCTGATGCCAACTGGTCTCCAGGAAAGCAGGCTGAGCTGTGGTAAGGGAAATATAGCATAGCATTTTGGGTGCAGATCATAGCTGTTGGGTGTGTTTTCAGGTGAGTTGGCATGAAAGTGGCTTGAGAAAGCAGAGGGGATTACCAGGTATACCTGGTGTTGGGAAGCCTTTGGGAAAATAGCAAAATTTCCTATTTACAATACCACAAACTCAACCCTTATCCTAATACCTAAGATTGGAAATTTTCAGCCTAATTAATACTTTGGACATGATTATGCTAAATAAGTATGCAATAAGAAGCATTAATATAGTTTGAGTGAAATCAAAAGAAAATTGCATAATATTAAAATTTCTTACTCAAACATATATTAAATATAGCCTTCTCTATAGTTATCATTCCTGTCAAAATCTGAGTCTAGGGATCTTATCTTTTCTACTCTTGTTTCTGCAGGCATAAACTCTACAAAGTCTTATCCCATTGTTTTTCTGATTTCTTTTTAGTAAGAGATAGTTTCACTCTTTCTACTGCTACAAACAGCCCTCATAAAACAATTGATAACTAATCCCCTATACAATCATAGCATATTTTTATTCATAGATTAACAAGACTGATTTGCATGTTAGTGATAACAATGTTTTTCTCCCTGGGAATTTCATGACTTCTTTACAAACTTGAATGTACTTGAAAACACATTTTAATTGTAACATTTTGGGAACTGGAGTTTTCCAGAGGCATTTCCAACTCCACATTCATATTTGCAAGCCCTGTGGGAAGAAGAAAATGTACTTTTGAAGTGGTTCTTTCCACAAATTGATAAAACTGGGACTCTAAGTGCTTAAATTGGAAGGATTCTTTTTTGCTGACAATAAAGAACAACACTAAAAACAAACAAATATTCTCTCAAGGTTTTTTTTAAGTATTGTGGAAATAATCAAAATTAAGAATTTATGATGAATTAGTACAACAAAATTATTTGTTCATAAACAAAATATTTGTAACTATGCTGTATATTTTAAAGAATTTATAAAATTTCTTTTAAATTGAAGTAAATTATATTACTTTTCTTCTTCCTTTTCCCTACCAGGCCCTTTCAGGTATCCTCCCTTGAATGCCTCCCATGTTTCCTCCATATTCTTAAGTTGACAGCCTCATTATCTTTGAATAATTTCCCTTCTGTTGAGTGGTATCAGAGAAAGACCTATTTTGAATTTTCAGATTTTTTTATTGCTATCCCAGTTTTACCAACTTGCCATAGGTAATCATGCTACTATGATTGTGGGAATGATAGATGAATCCCTGTTTTCATGAACTTATCATCTAGCAAAAAGGAAAGAAATATTATGAGCAAGCTAGTTGCACACAGTGAGCACATGGAGGAACATAAATGTCATTATGATAGACACAGAATTTTAACATGGCAAGGAAGTTACGGTGAGAACAAAAGACACTTAGTTGTGGACACAGTTATTATGTATATAGCACACTGTGTAAAAACGGCATAAGATAAATGGTGGAAAGATAGGCAAAGTGGATACATAAAAACTTGCTTTTGGTATATTTGGTTAATTAGAATTCATTCTATTGGGATGGGGATTGAGCATTTTAGTCAGGGTCATTTCTCTTGATTAATTTCTTTAGATGTACAGATTTCAGTAAGTTTATCCTATATTACATGTCTATATGAGTGAGTATATACCATGTGTGTCTTTCTGCTTCTGGGACAGCTCACTCAGGATGATCCTTTCCAGGTCTCACCATTTACCTGCAAATTTCATGATTTCCTTATTTTTTATTGCTGAGTAATATTCCATTGTGTAGATTAACCACAATTTCTGCATCCATTCTTCAGTTGAGGGGCATCTGGGCTGTTTTCAGCTTCTGGTTATTACAAATAAAGCTGCTACAAACATGGTTAAGCAAATGTCTTTATTGTGTACTTGAGCCTCTTTTGGATATATGCCTAGGAGTTGTATGGCTGGATCTTGAGGAAGCGCTCTTCTTAGTTGTCTGAGAAAGCACCAGATTGATTTCCAGAGTGGTTGTACAAATTCACATTCCCACCAGCAGTGGAGGAGAGTTCCCCTTTTTCCACAACCTCTCCAGCATGTATTGTCACTTGAGTTTTTCACCTTGGCCATTCTGATGGGTGTAAGGTGAAATCTGAGGGTCGTTTTGGTTTTCATTTCCCTAATGGCTAATGAGGTTGAACATTTCTTTAAGTGTATCTCTGCCATTCTATATTCTTCTACAGAGAATTCTCTGTTTAGCTGTGTTTCCCATTTTTTAATTGGATTACTTGGTTTGCTGCTTTTCAGCTTCTTTAGTTCTTTACATATACTGGATATTAGCCCTCTGTCAGATAAAGGGTTGGTGAAGATTCTTTTCCAATCTGTAGGCAGTCGTTTTGTTTTGATGACAGTGTCCTTGCTTTACAGAAACTTGAAGGACATCAGAAGAAGAAGAAGAAGAAGAAGAAGAAGAAGAAGAAGAAGAAGAAG